>NC_046296.1:9170000-9355000 GCF_004115265.2 Rhinolophus ferrumequinum | reverse complement strand
TCACTAACTTCTAGGCATAGTGAGTGCCATCCCCTGTGGCCCAGGACATCTGGTGACTACTCTAACACACCCTGTTTTGTCACCTCAAGACCAGCAGTTGTGTCCTACTCACCTCTGTGTCTTCACCATCTGGCACACAGGACCTGGTATACTGTAAGCAGTCAGTACATTTTGATTGAACTCATACATTTAGAAATGACACTGTGAAGGTCTAAAGCCTGAGGCAAGATAGATATTCATAAAAGAAGCCTGCCAAGCCAAATAAGGAAGCATTTCCAGTAAAGGCAGATGCAATAAACTTCTCAGGAAAGTAAAAATGGGGGGGTGGGGTGCCCACACCTGGGAAATTAACAGAACTGCCTAATAGGGGAGCTGATTCGTACCCCGCAGAGACTCACATTTTATTTGAGCTCATCCCTCAGCCACTTTGGGAGGTCTACATTAGAGCTTATTGCTTAAGTGTTCATCATGACCAGGCCTCCATTCTCTTAAGCTTCCATATTCTTCCCTTGTAGTAGTTAGGATACAATAAGCTAGGTCACAAACACAAATTAAACCTGAAACCTCAAAGGTTCAGCAAATGTGTACAGCTTGCTCACACAAAGTCTGAGTGCGCAAGTGGCTCTTTTATCCATCTAGCCCCTTAGGAATCCAGTTCTGTTTACCTTGTGACACTGCTATCCCAATATCAAGGGAAGGGAGTGAACACGGAGGTGACATACCAGCTCTTAAATGCCTCAGTCTGGAATACCCACATTTCATGGCTAGCAGCAGTCACATGAATTTGCCTAATCCTCAAGGGGGTTGGCTGGGAAATGTCGTCTTTCCGTTTGCCTAGGAAGGAATAGAGAACCTAAGAGAGGTGAACACTAATAGTTTTGACTAGAACCCTCTAACTTTGAGGAAATTCCCACCCCTTAAAATAAACTCGAGATAAATGAAAGAGCCCTCAATCTTCCTTATCACCATAGCCACAAAATGTTAACTGGTATAAATGGGTCATTTCTCATATTTGTCCTATGAAATTATAAACCTAAGAGCTTTGGTTAGTATCTCACAAACCATCTGAAATGTGCTGCCTAATTGTGGGCAGTCCCAGGCTTCTGTCTGCCTCTGGAGCTTTGCACTTGCCATTCTCTCCACTTGGCACACTTGACCCATGCAGTGTCTGGCCACAGACCTTTGCTTTTCATTAGTACTCAGAGCAGCTTTCTTTGACCTCTATTGAAGGTCACCACTGCCCCACCCTGGTTACTTTCTATCTCATTACCCTGCTTTACTTTCTCCATATCACTTATCACCGGTCGAAATTATCTTCTTCAAGACACCATCCAAGCCTGAACTTGTCATGCCATTGGGAAACCATCTGCCAATCTTTCTTCCCTTGTGCCCCTTGTGTTCTATTCCTTGAGACATTAAAATGATTAAGGGAGTTGAGTACATTACAGTGATTCAAGATATCAGAGGCTTCCCTATTCAGAATCACACATGGTCCCTGGGGGAAGACAGATATCAGGGCGGTGACCTGGCCAATGGAGCTCATCAATGACGGACTGTCAGCCTGTGGTCTTCAAGCACCAGAAGGCCTAGGACCAGCAGAGCTTCGGAGTGGGGGACACAGCAGGAGGGAAGGCAGGAAGGGGAGCAAAATACTAATTGTGATCTGGGTTACCCTAGAATTCTGGAAACCGAGTGGTTGACCAACCCAGCATCATTAAGAATGAGCGAGATGATGAAAGATATCATGAAGTTCATTCTGTGTCAACTAATAAAGGATAGAATTAAAGCACAGTGCTACATGTTCCTGAGGTTCATTCATTTATTCCTTCTTCCTTCCCTTCATTAATTCAGCCAATAAGTAGTTAATGTATGCCTGCTAATCCGAGCACTGAAGGTGCAGGACTGAACAAGAAAGACAAGACTCTTGCCCTGGTGGGTTTTCATTCTACCTGGAAGAGGAGGGAAGGTCAAGAAGAATCTGGGAAAGAGGAGCGGGGAAAGTTCTGGTGTATCACAGGAGGGTATCCCCCTCTGAGAGGAGGATGAGGCAGAGGCCCGTAGTTAAACTTTCACTCTGTGATTTCAGGCTTGCAGGACTGCCCACACACACAAGCAAATCATCCCTGTGCTGCTTTGTTGTAGGGGGAAGGAGGTCAGCTTGTGTCATCAGCACCTCAAAAGAGGCCATACAAGAACCACAAGTCTTTTAAGGAAGTTTGAACAGCAAACTGTGAGTCTGAGTTGGGGCTACATCTTTCTTTTGTTGCTAAAAAAAAAAACACAGAAATTCACTTTTTAAAATCTCTGACACTACTTTCTATAATCACCCTGTCTTTCCTTCCAGAGCTGCTACAACTGCACTCACTGGGGGCTTTAATGTGATGCTTATTTATATCCTAACTAATTCTGAAAGGCCTTAAGCATCTTGCAGATCAAAAGCCAAAACAAGAAAAGACATTGACCTCTGTGCCTCAAGTGCCCACCTAAGAAATGAAGGGGAAAGAACTGGATTTTCTTGGCTAGGAAGAGCCAGGATCCTGGCCCGCTGTGCTCACGGGTACGCCCCAAGCTCCAAACACAGTGCTCACTGTCTAGCCAATGAAATACATTCTACGGAAGCCAGAGGAGGCTCAGAGAAGTGCCCCAAGGGACAGGTCGGCACGGAGTCCTCCAAGAGGGCAGCCGGCCCACACTCATCCCTCAGTGGCTTAGTAGGGATCTGGGGAGGCCTCTGGTACACTGTGTATTTAAGGAGGGAAAGCTGTCATTGAAACCAATAAGACTATTGGAGAAAGACCACAGGTGGGTCCCTGAGGAAGTCTCTGAGGAACTAAAGGCACTTACGGGGTTTCCTTGGAGCCGTACGTAATGCTCGCGTTGACTAAGCCCTGGTTAGCACGCCACCTATCATACACCAAGGAGGTGGGTCACTGCCATCTAGCTCTCTCTCCTCCAGACGGCAGTCCTTGATCATCTATGCTACCCAGATTTCAGCTAAATGTCTATGCCTCGGGCCACGCGCAGCTCCATCCAACCAGGGGTAGGGCCCTGGAGGCACTGCTGGAGGTGCTTTTCTACAGGGAAAATCTTTGGAGCAAATCTTTGGGGTGAACCAGGAGTGGCCAACCCTGTCTGTCCTGACAGCTAGAGAAGGTAGCTGCCCCCTGATGCTCTCTGCAGCCCTGGAGCGGGGGGCAGGAAGCACATGAATCCTCCACAGAACAACACCCAGCCCCAAACCTGCCCTGACTAAAACCACTGAGGTCCAGAGCCAGCTTCCTCAGAACCTACTGTGGCATCTCTTGCAGGCCCAGACTCTGACAGGAACCATGATTGTGAGTCATTCTTGTGTAATTTACCCTCCTTGCTGTGCGTGGTAAAGTCATTACCAGTCTGAAAAATCTGGGGTTTCAGGATGTGACTCACAGATCAGCAAATTCCTCAGAAACAACTCTATTCAATGAAGTTGACCTCAGAGTCTTCATTCAGATGGTACATCCTGATGGCGCGTTGTCACTGACCTAGACTCCTAGCATTACTGCAGGGTCAGCAACAGGTGACCACACCTGGGCACAAGTACTGTTCCTGAACAGCCAAAAAGCTCAGGTGTAGCAGACAGCCTGCCTAACGGGGAGTTGGAGGCAGGCGGCCAGGGAGGGGGACTGGGGCATGAGGAACTGGCTGAGTGCCCCCGGCCATGCTCACTGTCCCCTCACCTCCTCCCTGACCATCTCCCAGCGACGACTGCCTCCTTGTCTCCGTTCAATTCCTTTCTTTGGGTTCCTGCTAACATTTTCTCACAGACTGTCTAACAAAGTACCACAACCTGGATGGCTTAAACAACAGAAATGTATTGTCTTGCAGTTCTGGTGGTTTCAAGTCTGAAATCAGTGTCGGCAAGGTCAGGCTCCCTCTGAAGGCATTGGGGAAGGATCTGTCCCAGGCCTCTCTCCTAGCTTCTGGTAGTTTCTTGGTTTATGGTTGCATAACTCCAACCTTCATATGGCATTCTTCCTGTGTGTGCCCAAATTTGCCCTTTATCTTAGGACACAGTCATATTGAATTAGGCCCACTTTAATGACCTCCCATCATTTTGATCATCTGCAAAGACCCTATTTCCTGATAAGGTCATATTCACATTCCTGGGGGTTGGGACTTCAGCGTAAAAATTTGGGGACACAAGTTAAGCCATAAAACACGTCAATCTCAGCTCTACTCTTTTTTAATAGTTAATATTCATATGATAAAAATTTTAAACAGTACAAATAAATATATTTCCTTCCAATTCCTGTTTCCCAATCATCACCCCTAAGAACAATCTTTAGTTCTTTCAATGGACAGTCCCTACATGTAAAAGCAGATAGACAGACAGGTAGAGGATGAATAGATGGATGGATGGATGGATGAATAGATAGATCCCCTACTTTGTGGTTTTTGCTCCTTTGGCCTTTAAGCAGTCAAATAAAAGCCTTTCCATGAACAAATACTGAAGCTACACATTCTGATGCAAGGTAAAAGAATCAGGGAACAAAAGCCAAGATTTGGCGAACAGGGATACGCTCCACTGTTTTTAAAGTAAATGCAGCCTAAGGCCTCCTTCTCCATAAGATAACAAAGGTAATGAAGGCAAATCATGAAAAGGGAAATTTCTGCCTACAAGAAGGGGCAAAATTAAGGTTTCCTACAACCTTCCCAGGAGGCAGCCCCTTGGAGGCACCCCAGAGGTATCCCCACTCCCCCCAATCCAAGACTGCCTTGGGACCTCTGCTCTGGGCTCAGGCTGATTCAGGAGAAATCCAGGCAGAATTCTACAGCTGAAGATTTCAGACAATTCCATAAGGATTCAGGTTCATTTCTCCAAGATCTCAGATCAGCCTCTTCTTCCAGACACCCAGATGGCTTGGTTTTCCCAGAAACCCTCTAAACCACAGATGGCAACTCATTATCCACTACCTCACTGTTGACAGAAGTCTTGGCATACTCTACCCACTGCTCTCTAGCAGGCTTATTTCCTTTCATCTTGGGTATCAGCCCACACAGTACATCCAGAGCTGCTCCATGCTTTCCAATCCATGACGAGCATAAGCACCAGCCCGCTTTGATGAGCATCTTCTGTAATTACATCTGTGCTGGTATGAATCACCTCCTACATGCACCCCCAGGCAGGGCTGGCAACCACTGATTGAGTTAAGTCAGGGTTAGCGCTCCAAGAACCTGAAGAAATGAATACTTAACACAGCCAACTCTTTCAAATATGAAATGTCTCCAGAGAGCCACTGGTATGTGCTGTCCTGCAGTCAATTCCTGACTCAATTTTCCAACCCTGAATGACAATTCTTGGCACCATACTTTTCAGAGTCTGACTTATATCCCCACCAGGAAGAAGGTGGGCTATCAGGGTGTTGGCAGATGGGGCCAGTATGCTTCTGAAACTGTATTACTTCTACAGTTTTTCCACACAAGCATAAACCTTCCTGTGGACTAACCTAAAAACCACCCTCTAAATCATCATTTCACAAAAAATCTACATTCTAAGTTCCCATGTCCAGCTTTTGTAATGCACTAGGAAGCTCCTAGAATTATGCCTCCCATGTGGTTACTGTCTTTTTTTTGTTTTTTAAGATTTTATTGGGGAAGGGGAACAGGACTTTATTGGGGCATAGTGTGTACTTCCAGGACTTTTCTTTCCAAGTCAAGTTGTTGTCCTTTCAATCTTAGTTGTAGAGGGCACCGTTCAGCTTCAAGTTGTTGTCCTTTCAGTCTTAGTTGTGGGGGGCGCAGCTCAGCTCCAGGTCCAGTTGCCGTTGCTAGTTGCTAGTTGCAGGGGGCCGAGCCCACCATCCCTTGCGGGACTCGAGGAGTTGAACCGGCAACCTTGTGGTTGAGAGCCCACTGGCCCATGTGGGAATCGAACCAGCAGCCTTCGGAGTTAGGAGCACAGAGCTCCAACCACCTGAGCCACCGGGCCGGCCCCCATGTGGTTACTATCTTGCCAAGCCTGAAGCAACAAGTTCTCTTAAACAAAAAAAAAATGCCAGGTAGCAGGTGCCTTCACATAGGTCCTTGTCACTCACTGTCAATCTTTTAACAGTACCTGAGAGCAAAGCAAGATGTATTAGGGAAGAGAGGACAAAAGGTGGATGTGATGGAATATCAGAACTCTGAGCAACCTGGAGCAGGAGAGCAAAGTTGTTAGTGTGATGTATTTATCATTATAATAATAATAGCAGCTGCCACTCTTCCCCCCATTTCACCCCCCCCCCAGAGAGTCACCTCTGGGAGGTGGAGCTATATGTGTGGAGGAAGATGGGTTCCCTGTCCTGAGGGGCGGCTGTTGGCAGGGTACAGGACAACATGGTGTGTGATGACAACAGGGCACAGAGCGCAGTGAAGGAGAAACACAAATATTCAGGGGGAGTTTAGGCCGAGGTGGAGGCCGTGGTGACAGATGAGCCATCACAGTCGCAGCCTCACTCTAGAGCTACAGTGTGGCCCACACCCCCCTCCCTCATCCAAAAACAGGTGGTGCCAAGAGCAGTGAACCTATAATATATGACAGCATTACCTGGCCCACAGCAGCCATGCAATGGACATGCTCAACCTCACGGAGGACCCACAGCAACAAGCGTACAAGGGAGGAGAGTATAAGTTCAAGGACACATCAATGTTTGAGAGCAACGTTATCCTGATAAGCAAAAGAGAAGTGACTAATGTGCACAACCACATCCAAATGGGGACCATGGGCATTGCACCCACTAGTCCATCCTCCACCACCTGGTGCCAGGCCACGGGCCTGACCAGTCACAGACTGTGAAGAAGACACTACACATGTCTGGGTCACCAGGGGAACAGGCCACAGGCCTCTGTGGGGGAGGAAGTAACTTTCCTCTACTGTTCTAGGTTCTTTCAGCTGGTCTAATACTCAAATAGACATGAGACAGGTTAACAAGAGAAAATGACCAAATTTAATTACATATGTATGTGTGGGAACCCCACACACATGTGCAAGTCAGAGACAGAAAGGGAAAATTCGGTAGAGATGACATCCTGAGCTAAGGATGAGGTAAGGCACCTGAGGTTTCAGAGGGGAGGAAGGTCATTCACAGGATGAGAAGAGCAAATGTTCAGTGATTAGAAATTTGCCCTGCTCTGTAGAGAAGTCATAAAAAATTGTTTCTGGTAAGACTTTTATTATGGGCAAGGCCTCCAATTTAAATTTTTTAAGGGAGAGGTAAGAGTTTCTCATGAGCCTGTAGGATCTCAATTGCCTTCAGTTCAAAGTAATTCACATGCCATAGCGGCACATCTTGGGGAGGCCTGTTCTGAACCCCTTCACCTCCAATACCTTAGAGCTAACCAGGCTACTTCCCCTGAAACCTTTAGAAATCTCTGTCCTCAACCACGTGAAATAGCAACTATGCCTGAAGCTTGTGACCAGTTACTCCTGCTATCTTCAGCACGCCCCGTTAGATGTATAGGAAGATATCTTACTATTGGGAAAAGCTCATTGATCTCGAGGCCCCCAGTGGAGGGTCTAGGCAGAACCCAGGCTGTCCCAGCTGGGGATACAGTGGATGTGTCTGCGTCCATGGCAGAGGATAAGCAGAATGCAAACACACAAGGAGATGGGCTCAAATGCGCTTGGCCACACGTCCTACCATACCTGTATTGTTCTCTGAGGCTCATGCAATGCATTTGGAAGGGCTCAGGGCCCAATATGCCACCCCTGAGGGACTTGCCACCTTGGAGAGATTCCCAGTGCTTCTCCAGAGTATACCAAGCTTTTCATTTTGCACACTTGCTATCCCAAGTCAGGCACTCTGGCCTATTGTGGGACATTTTTAACTATTAGAAATTCCTTCCTTCTTTTTGAGCTCCCTGCCTCCCCATGATTGTCTTGTACTCATTTTTGTATTATAGATATCAACACAGTGTGTGTTTCCACACTTGCACAGTCTGTTAGCAGGCGTCAAAATGGAAAATGTGTGTGTCTCACTTCTAGGGATCTCTCCTGTAGAAACACTAGTACAGTATGTAACATGTAAGTGTGTAGGGAACCATACTAGCACTCTCCCTGGCACAGGGACTCTTCGATCAAAATTGGAATGACCATGTACAGGGGATTCCTGCCTGAAACAGGAGATTAAACATGACGATCTCAGATCTCAACTGTTGTTCCACTTAGAAGCCCTTGAGTGTTCCCTCTCAAAAAGCAAGGAAAGCAGGCCCTCTGGTCTTGCTTTCTGTCCTCTCTGCCTCACTTGTTTCTCTTCCTCTTGGCATAAGACTTGGGGCTCCATGGAGAAAGGGATCAGAATCAGGTGTCCTCAAATATATGGTGATGGAAGGAGAACTGACTCTGGGTGGTGAACACACAATGGGATTTATAGATGATGTAATACAGAATTGCACACCTGAAATCTATGTAATTTTACTAACAATTGTCACCCCAATAAATTTAAAAAAGAATCAGGTGTCCATTAGGAGCCTCCACGTGGTTCCTGAGGTGTCTGAACCACTTCCTCTGGTTACACTCGGGGAGGGGATACAATGCCACGCCCCCCCCCAAAAAAAATACCACCAAACTCTGTTCATGAAGGTCACATGTATCCATCCAAAGCACATACTCTTCTGCAGTCATGAACCTATGGGGCCTGACAAAGGGGCGACAACATGAGTACCCACATGGGCTGCGGCAAGTGCTCTGAGTATGACGGCAACCACGTCTACAGGCCCAGGACAGACAAAAGCAGCAATGACAGGACCAGCCAGCAAGGGTCTAGGAAGGAGCACAGCCAGAACAACCATGGCAGAGAGGAGGTGCTTCCAACATGTCCAGACAGAGTGTGAACAGGATGGAGAAGGTGCTGCAAGCTTGCCCTAGGAGTGTTTCCAGCATGTCGCCAGGAGCCAGCCTTCAGAGGGCAGCGGGAGTATGGCAACCGCTATGATAACAGGGAAGCCCAGTATAGAAGCAAAGTTCTAGTGCTAGGACTCTTTTCATCAGTCCCATGGCTCTGTGGATACCCTGAGGCAGGAAGACTGCAGCTCAGAGAGGGGTTTTTTAGAGAGTCATTCCAGCTTTCCCCACTGCAGTTTAATTAGAGAGGAAAACTATAGCGTCTGAGAATGAAACGTGTTTTAGGAGACAACGACAAGAATGTTCACAGCAAAATAATGTGAGATGGCAAAACACCGGAAACAGCTCAAATGTCCATCAAAGAGAGAACTGATAAATTGTGGTAAATGCATCCGTGAAATGCCATAGAACAGTGAAAATAAACAGTGGCCATTAGCATGGATGAATATCACACAATGTTAAGTAAACTAGCAAGACACAGAAGAACGTAAATCACATAGTTCCATTTATAGAACAATTCAAAAACAAGACCAAACAACATACTGTTTAGGATATATATTTGGTAAAACTGTAAAGAAAAACAGTGACTTCTGGTAAGGAATGGGGAGTTTCTATGGAGTAGTCACAGAAACAGTGGGAATCAGAATGAACGGAGCCTTAAGTTGGTTTAAACCAGGGGTGTCCAAACTGCGGCCCGTGGGCCAACTGCGGCCCACAATCCATTGTTAATTGGCCCGCAGCAAATTCCAAAAATATATTTAGTTTACTTAAATAAACCAGGTGAGGCAATACGTACTTCACCTCGAGTGAGGGGCCCAGCTGTTTGTGTATTTTACCGCATGTGGCCCTTGGTGAAAAACATTGAAAAATGTTTGGACACCCCTAGTTTAAACCATCAGGAAAGAGTCTCACAGGGTGGAAAGCCCAACTCAGAGGGCCTTAGGAAGATCAGCGCTCCCCTGGTCCAAGTAACTGCTTTATTCTTGGATTGCCTTTATAACTGAAAAATTCCAGGCCAGCCAAAGCACAAGACAGTCTTCCCTTCTAACCTCTCTTCTGTCCATGTGATGGAGCCAATTTAGGACATGTGCTCACACTGGCACCCCTACGAGTAGCCAGAAGAATGCTGGGTGCTGATCAGCTAAACGCAGGATTGGTTCCTGAACCAATCCCTCCAAGATGGACACTTGGAGTAAAGTCAAGTGAGGTGGCAAACTCCTGGATTCAGAAATAGAATTCACCCCCAACCCTGTCCCAGTTTCTCCTGCTAGTCTGAAAAGAATGCTGAGTAATAAAGAACTGCAATGAGGCAAGAGAAACCAAGGGTATAAAATGTGTCAGCCGGATGGGGTGTAAGAGCATAAAGGTAGGTACAAGTAGGCCCATCCACTTAAGGTGGTCAGAGCAAAGAGAACGGCAAACTTGTATCAAATGTCTCCCATTCACTGGGCACTTTACAAAGGTTCTCTCCTTCACTACAATCCTATGATGTTTGCTTCATCACACCCATTTTACAGATGAGAAACACACTCAGAAAGGTTCAATATCTTGCCCAAGGTCACAATGCTAGGAATTGGGGGAGCCAGCATTCAAACCAGATGGATACTTGCCAAAGTTCATGCCTTTTCCACTGAGAGGCTGGATAGAACAGTGGCATGGGCAGCAAGACTGGCCCTGACCTCTCTGAGACATCTAAGCCAGCTTCTCCCAAGGCAAGGCCTAACTGCTCAGGACCCATGTACCGCTAAGACGAGGACTGGCAGTATACCTACTTCTCCTGAATGCCCTCGCCTGGTTATAATAGCGCCACTCAGGTAAAAAGATTCAGAGACAGCCTGAAATTCACCCTCCATGTCTGTTTACTAATGCCGCTCACCCAGAGATCGCTGTCCAGTCAATTCTCACCTCCGGGGGTAAAAATCTACAAAACCATCCTCTTATTTCAGACCTTTCTTTCCTAGTAGGTATACCAGAGGTACCCAGCCCTGTGCTCTCTCCTCTCTCCATGTACCTCTAAGACCCAAACCTTCCAACTCAAACCACAGCCCCTGAAGGGACAGCCCTACATAGGACATGATTCTGCCTGTCCCACCCCCTCCCCAAGCCATGCCAATTACACATAGATGGACACTTGACACAGCACAGCCATTTTACACAACGTGGCTGAACCATCAGATTTACATCCAAAGAGTATTATCTACCCCATAAAATAGATTCAATAATCACCCACAAGCAGAAAAATCTTCATCTCTAGGCCAAATGCCAGTTGCTTTGTTTTGAGTCTCTTAATTTGCATTGGTTGAGATTTCAAAAAGGGTAAAATACACCAAGAAATGAAAAACTATTGGAAATTATTACTACTATGATAAAACTCCAATTATCATGGAGTTTCTAACAATGCAAAGACTTAAAGGGACTTACTTTTCCCCTTCAAAAACACAGCAAGATAACTGGATTATATTTCCTTGTATTATATTTTCTTTCTAAAAAAATTATCAGTTCACCCAAAATCACCTAGTAGCTGAATACTTTTTCTTCCTTACAAAGACACAGAATCACCCCGTCTGCATTGTCTTCTGAAAAGCTGTGTTCACTGGGAAAAGTAACAAACTTACTACCAGAGACTTCACTTCTCAAATTCTACCCTTCTTTCCTCACCCTCTCCTCCCAGGTCTCCCTTCCCACTCTCCTCTTGTCCCCCCACAGCCCTTCTCTCTCCCTTTCCTTCTGGGCTGTGGAAAGAATCGATTAAGTTCTCGGACCACCATTTGCAGCAGGCTTCTTTCTCTTTCCTGAGACTTCTTCAGCTGTGGGGAGACCCAGGTCCCAATTGGGGCATTGTTTGCGCGTGCCCTTGGGTTAAAGGGGCGGGGCCAGGGCGTTGGAATCCGACAGATGCCTTTTTTGTCAAATACAAAGCTCCCCCATACAGCTTCTCCACTTCCCAGAACTTTCATCCCTCTCAGATCAAAGGGCTGCTCTGCATATGAAAGGCACCGCCCATTACGAGCGGCGCATTCGTCCCCCATCGCTCCACGAGCCTCCCAGCTCCGGAACAAAGAGCCTCCCATCTGTTCAGGCCCAGGCCTCAACTTCTGGGGAGTTGGGTTGTTGAGTCTTCTTTTCTCGTAGTTCACTTCTGAGAGCCACAGGCCCTTGTGGTACAGTGGGAAGGTAGAAGAGGGCCTCAGACCATTTGGCCTAGATAATTTTTAAGACACCTTGAGGATTCCTGGTCTTTGCCTCTCTCACCTCATCTGGCTATCCAGGCAGTGGGGACTTCCTCCTCAAGCTCATTTATTTTCTCCCTTCCCAGCCACTCTTTAACATCGCTCCTCCTTCTTTACCTAAAAGGGGACTATTCCCTTAGAATGGTCTACACTGGCCCCTCAAAGCAAGATGGTGATGAAAATCCTGCTCCTTTTTTTGTCATGAGAACAGATGCTGCCAGACTTAGAAGCTAAAGCATCCACACATTTTTTGGACATTAGCTTTGCTTTTTTTGGGGGGGGGCGGGCGTGGGGAGGAAGTGCTTCTCAAAACTTGGAACTAAGCTCTTCTCGGCAAAAGAACTCAAGTATGAGGACCAGCGATACCGATCTTCAGTGACACTCCAACCTGAAGTGCCATTTTGTAAATGATGACAGTTCCTGAAAACCAGGAGAACACATGGAAAAAACTTGGAAGAATGCACCAGGCAGACTGGGTCTTCCCTCTCTTCTCTTCCTGTCACCTGAACACTCTCCAAACCTTGTCCTTTCCTTCTTCTCTCCTTGGTCAGGTCTCCTGAATACTCTTCTTCCCAGCAGTCCACATACTACCCTGAGGTCACATGGCTGACCGAGCACATCCGTCTCCTGTTACGGACCGAACTGGTGCCCCCACCACCCAAAGTCATCTGTTGAAGCCCTAACCCCCAATGTGACTATGTTTGGAGACAGGACCTCTAAGGAAGTAATTAAGGTTAAATAAGCTCAGAAGGGTGGGGCCCTGATCCCACAGGACTGGAGTCCTTACAAGAGGAAGAGTCCAGAGCTCTCTGTTGCCGTGCCCGCACGTTGGAAAGGCTATGTGAGGGCACAGCAAGAAGGCAGCCATTTGCAAGCCGAGGAGAGGGGCCTCATCAGAGACCTGCCCTGCCAGCACCTTGGTGCTGTACTTTGAGTCTCTGGAGCCATGAAAAAAATCATTTCTGTTGTTTAAGCCACCCAGTCTGTGGTATTCTGTAATGGTAGTACATTTCTTCCCCCAATTTCCACACAGTGCTGGGGTAACAAGAATAAATATCAATCTCTCCATTGGCGAGGCCTTGAAAGTTACAACCTCCGCTAAGCACGTCTGGATTGTCTCAGCCCCTCCCTAGAAAACTCTCCTCTCTTAACTGCTGCTGCCCTGAAAGCTAATTTTCCTTTAAATTGTTTAAAGTCCTGACAAGGCTAACAAGCTTCAGGAAGAATCATACGAAGAGCCTAATGAAAAGCACAATAAAGCTAATTACACACATTTAACCATATTCAGACCCGTTACCGGGGCTAATTATGCATAAGCAATAAGTAGTTCATCTTAAATGGCTACACACTGTATTACTTTTAGAGTCCAACCTGTTTTCTGGCCTTTCTCTTATTTTGGATTTTCTCTACTGTCCAAGATCAGCGTCCGTGACGGGTTTTCCCTTGTACAACAAATTATAGGATGTTCACAATCAAGTCCACACAAAGAGCAGCTCTAGAAGCCAAACATTTCTCTCTCCCGCGGTCTCAGTTCCCAGACTCCGGTGATCTCCCTCTCGGTGGCCCAGGGTCCTGGGCTAACACGACTGAAGCTCGTAGCCAAGAGGCTGACTCCAATACCCCCGCAGTAGTGGCCAGTGTCGTGGCCTCCATCCAACGCACACTCAGCCACCAGGTACATCCTGCAACACAGCTCTTCGCGCTCTCAACTCCCCCTGAAAACAGCTCTGTGTTGCCCCTCTGCCCACAGAGCAAGATTCCCCAGCCTCGTACTCTAGCCCACTCCAGAGTCACCTCCCACTTCCCCCCCACACAAAAGAAAGCTCAAGAAATCAGTCCAGCCCGGCAGATCCGGCCAGCACAGCACATGTGCACCAGAATCACGGGGTCGTGGGGAGGGTTGGGGGGCTGGATATCAGGCCAAAGATTGCTGAATCTACCCCCAGGGGTTTCCAATTCAGGAAGTATGGGGTGGTGCCCAAAACTGCGTTACTAACAAGTTCCCAGGTGAGGCTGATGCTGCCGGTCCAGGGACACACTTTGAGCATCACTGGTTTAGCCTAAACATCAGAGGTGGCCTCTCTGGCTCACAGCTAAGTCTTATTTGTACTACACAATGTGTTCTTTTTTTTAGGTAGTTATAAACACTTAAAACCCAAGACGCTTCCCAGAAAACTCAAGATTTCTGACTTCTCTCAAAAAAATAGGAAGGTCTGGGAATTGTGTGAAGGTGATCAAAAGTACGAACTTTCAATTGTAAGATAAATAAATCCTAGGGATGTAATGTACGACATGAGGGCCATAGCTAACACTGCTGTAGGAGACATAGGAATGTTGTTAAGAGAGTAAATCCTACGCGTTTTCATCAAAAGGAGAAAAACACCTTTTTTTCTATGTTTTATATCTATATGAGATGATGGATATTAACCAAACTTATTATGGTAATAATTTCACAATATATGAAAGTCAAATCATTGGGCCATACCCCTTAAACTCACACATTGCCGTATGTCTGTTATATATCAATAAAACTGGGGGGAAAGAGTAAATTATATAATGCACTTCCAAATTATTAATTTAAAATTAGGAAGGTCTGGCCACACCAGGCACACATTTCCACACAGCCAATCATCGACTAGAACCAAGTAGCTACTGCCCTCTTGGCATTTTCACCTCCAAACCCCACAGTTCCTGTCACTCCCCACTCCCAACACAGGCCAGTTTCATTCATTCATGTTACCTACCCAGCTCCTATGGATATGTATTATGCTTGATCTTTGTCACTTGCCCAATCATTTTATGGGATAAATCCATAGAAGCTGGATTGCTGGATCACTTTGATACGTAGCACATTCTGCAGATAGATACCATTTTAAATTAATAGTAACACAAAATGGGAAAAATCGGTTAGCTAGATGACACATTTTTTAATTTGGACATTTTAAATTAACCAAAAGCAGTCCTCACATCTCTTTCCCTTTTGGCTCCACCCTAAGTCCTGTATCTTAAATAAACATCCAGCTAAACTTGCCATTCTCGTCCCTAACTTCTGGCACCTAAAGTTCTATGACAACATCCTATAGCGACATCCTCAAAAACTACTTTGCTACGAGAAAATTAGCCATAATGCAAGTGCCTGCTGTATACTCAGCACTGCTGGATATCCTCATCTCTCAAACACACACATACACACACACACACACACACAAAACCCTTGTACACACGGGTTTGCACCTTGAATTGGATACCTACAATAAGACACCTTTGAAATGATACCAAGATCTACCCCCTTGGCCAAATGCTGCAATTTTACACTGGGTAACTGTTATGGGCCGAATTGTGTTGTCCAAAAATTCATTTGTTGAAGTCCTAAACCCCCAGTACCTCAGACCGTGCGTGACTGTATTTGGAGATAACGGCTTTTAAAGAGGTGATGAAGTTAAAATGAGATCACTAGGGTGGACCCTAATTCAATAGGACTGGTGTCCTTAAAAACAGAGTGGTTAAGGACACAGACATACAGAATGGGAAGACCACGTGAAGACAGGAAGAAAACAGCTTTCTACAAGCCAAAGGAGAGAGGACTCAGGAGAAACCAACTCTGAAGACACCTTTACCTCAAACGTCCAGGGACTTCCAAAGATTTCCTCTTTCTCCAGAATTGTGAGGAAATTAATTTCTGTGGTTTAAGTCAGTCTGTGGTAATCTGTTATGGCATTTCCAGCAAACTAATATAGTCCCTTATGTCTGCTGGGACTATATTAACTGTGATTTGTACTGCATCTCCTAGGTGATAGACCAGAAAAGCAAGAAGAAAACTCCAGTCTTGTGCTATCAGAATCCCTTTACTGACCCTCCCTTCTTCTGATTTCCTCCTCTCTCATTGTCCACTCTGTTTCTCTTTCCTGTCTTCTAGGCAATGGCACCTAATTCTGAACTGTCACACCCCACAGCAGAGCAGGGAAAGGGAGAGGGGGGAGGGTGGGCAAAGGTGGAGAAGGTGTGCGGTGGGAAGGGGAGGGCCAGAACAGGAGCCCAAGGAGGATTCACAGGGATTTTGGACGTTCCAACTCCAGGAAGGGAAGTGGGAGCAGCAGGGCAAGTTGGGAGTGGGGGCACAGGCCGCTATCAGGATCCTGAGATTGGATTCAGTCATAAATTGTCTCAACACTTTCTCTCTGCCCAGCACTAGATTTATGAGGCTACCCAATAGGTGTTTTCAGCTTACAGTATCTCACAATGGCTTCTGGTCCTACGTTGGGTCAATAACATCAGCACTCTCGTTGGACAGTGTCCAGTCTATGACCATGGTAAATGCAAATGTGGCTGCCAGGTCACAAGCAAACTGGGGACCCCACTGAAGCCCCATACAGCACAAAGTGCCCCCAGAGTGTCCTCTCCCTGCTGATATTCTGCTCAGTGTTAAGCAACGTACCTGCCAAGAGCAGAGGCTCAGTATGAGCTCAGGTCCTCTCCGGGGGTGGAGTCAGGGAGGCAGGGATGGGGTCTCTTGTATTAGGGTTCCACATTTTATGATTCCACAGGCTTTGCTGAGCCAGCACCAAAGCCCCAGTCACTCCCCTTTGAGGTCTAGACAACTGTGAATGGAAAGGGAAGGGCCTCATGGAAAAATGTGAAAGGAAAGACAGTACAACTGTGTCAGGAGGGATAGAAGAAAAGACAACAGAGAAGAGGTGTCTTAATGCTCATAGGTGACATTCTACTATGGCAACAACACCCACCTCCAGAGTCCAGGGCAGCCTCGCTCTATCCCTGGGCCATGGAGCACCAAGCCTGCTGAGACTTTAACCGGCTCCTGGGAAGGTCCCAGGTAACAGCTGACCCCAGTCCCACCTGTCTTCTACCTTGCCCGTCTCCTCCGAGCAAGGTAGACTCTGCCTCATGCACGCCTGTGAGGGAGGAGGATTCAGAAGACAGATGGAGAGTTCTCCCTCCCCTCTGAAGAGACACTGGGAGTCATTCCTAGAGTCCAGGAGTGTCCTGGGGCTAACCCACCAAGAAACAGATGGCTGCAGGGGTTCAAAGGCCCTCTCTACCCCCCGCCTAGTTCACCAGGATAGGCAGCAGGGACATGGGGCAGAAACGAGGCTGCAGCGTTTCCTGAAGTGCATCTCTTATGACCCCAAAGGCCGCCGAGCAGGTTTAAATCCAGCTGAGGTCAGAACCCCCGCAGCACATGTGGTAGCCATGTAGGTGGACAAAAACATCTAATTTTTTTTTTAAGTTCGCTGTGGATGTCAGAGGGGCAGCCCAGAGCCAGGGATGGCAGGACTAGTACCTGCTTTGTCTCTGAGTCCCTGAAACAAGAAACAGAGTGCTGAGCCTATGCCAAGTACTTCAGACATGTGTCCCAAACAAGGACTATCAATAAAAGAAAAAGCTACTCAAGCCTGAGCAGACCTGTTCTCAGCTGGAAACACAGAGCTTAAGTCTGCGTCTGGAAGCTCGTGAACATCACAGCAAGCCATAAGGCACCTGGTTGATTAGATTTTACATTACTGGTCAAAAATTAAGAAGTTAAAGGATGGCCAAGGTGAAGAAATGCTGTGGGAGACCTTCCTGGGAGAGCTAATGGCGCACCCAGACTTCTAATCCATGAAAACTGTGCCATCCACGTCTGCAGTGACGCTCCATGCAGACACAGAGACAAAGTTAACACAGGGAATCAATGTCACAGGCCTGGGACATTTACAGTAACTGCAGCACCCCACCAGCCATACACAAAAACACTTAAATATTATAGAACAATGTGGAGAAAATGTCAAAAGGCAAAAGAATGAGACAAACGCAAAAAGATTGGACTTAATGTGAATTTTAAGATGCCAGTGTTCACACAGCTGTGTTCAACTTTTGAAGATAGCTAGCACACAACCCTGTTGGGTCCCATTTTAGCCAAGGTATCTATAAGTTCACTGGCCTCCCATTGGTCCTTCCAAGCTCTGCCCATTGAAATCCGACTTCCACATGTCCTGCCTGGCTGACACACTCAATGGAGGCCCACTCATTATCCAACAACCACTCGGGAGCCCCTCCCATGCTCCAGACACTGCGGCTAGAGCTGGGGTACAAGGACCAAGAAAGCACAGCCCAGCCTTCAAGGAGCCTGCACCTTTAGGGGAGGCCGTCATCATGACCCCAGTAGAGGCTTCCACTGGGACACTGAGAGGACAGTGTTGGGTCACCTCTGAGCTTGGAAGGTCTTCACCCAGGAAATAATGTGTAAGCTGCACCAACCACCAGACAGGGGGACAGCATGGGGAAGGGTTCCCAGCAGAAGGGACAGCATGTGCCTACGAAGCTCACCTGTCTCAACGAAGTCACTATTAGGGGTGTTTATATTCACAAACAAATCTGCGCATATTTTAGGAACCAGTTCCCTTTCGGAGAGTTCACATACTTTTTTTCTAGGCCTTTATTTTAAACCAAACCTACCAAGGAAGAAGAAAAATGTCAAGATCTTTATCTTCAAGCACATTCCATTTTGATTATGGAAAATGTGGAAAAGTCATCCACCAGCATTGTGGTCAATTTCAAAGATGAGACCACCTGCTATTCTTGGGATTTATGACAAGGGAACAGGAACTCCCTCAGCAAATCAGACTAGCAGGTGGACCTGGCAGGAGGCAGGGCTCAGCAGCAGAACTAGATGAGAAAACAAGGGACCGGGGAGCCCAGGCCAGCCCTGCACAGTCTCTCTGCAACCCCAGGCTGTCCACCAGGGTTACTCCAACAGGAAGCCGTCCCTAGCTGCCTCTGCTCGCTGACCCACCCACACACACACTCTTGCTGTGGCTTCTGGGAACAGAGACTTGCCAAACTCATGGGGTTGTTCTCCAGATCCAACACACTAATGGGAGAACAAGTGGCGAGACCTGCAAAGTATACAAAACAAGGCACTCTTGGCCTCCCCTGGGCATGGCAGGTCCACCCTTAAACTTCATTCCTAAAAATCCTGACCCTCTCTCCTCAGGAAGCTTTCTTTCAGGCTGGCCAGCACCTCCCCACTCCCACTCCTGCAACATTCACCAACAATAGCCAGGGACGGAGAGATGTGGCATCTTTCTAGGATTTGCCCAGCCTCGCTAGCCAGACATCAAGCTCCTGGGGTCAGGGCTGCCACCACCATTCTGCCCTCCCCCAGATCTCTCCAGTGCCCCAGCCTAAAGCATGTTATTTCTTCTATTAAGTGACTAATCCAACTAAAGAGAACTTGCTCCAAAGAAGAAAGATCCCTATCTTCCCCAATATCCCAAAACTGTGACTCAAGAAACGTACTTTTTCATAAGACCCAAAAGTATGTCCACTGGGCCCAAAGCATTGTCTAAGGTTTCACTTTGCAGGGGGGGGGGGGGGGGGAATGGCTTTTCAGCAGAGACAATGAGTTGTTAGGATCCTAGGGGTAAAGAGGGTGAGAACTGGTAGTGACACTAATGCTGAGAAGAGTGACAGCTGAAAAGGCAAATATGAAATATGTTAGTGCCATCTATTGGCAAGAGTAAACAAAAACAAAAAAAATGATGCTTTGCCAACAGCATCTTGTTCGGGTAACAAGAACACTTAGAGCACTTCTGAGTGTGCAGAGCACTTTCACACCCAGCTAACTGCCTGTTGGGATACTGAAAGCCCGGTACAGGCCTCGCACATGGAAAGCACAGCACAGCCCCAGACCTATTGGCTGCAATTATGTTCACTTTCAGATCCCATGACTCAGACCCCAAACCTACATGTCACTGGGTCCGAAAGGACAGTTTCCAATGCTGAGGAGACTGAGGCTGTCTCAAATTCCCACCCCTCCCTACCTTGGCATCAACATGGGCCGGAAAATCCTGTGGTTACACGGAGTCCTCCCGGTCGGCCCACCAGGGAAAGCAGACAGACAGTGCCCCGAGCCTGGGACCTGTGCACAGATGCCTGGTGTGGTATGACCAGGGGAATGGGATTTAGGAAGATCACTTCTCCAGGGAACCCTAAATCGCTAATGGGAACCCACCTGTGTGGGTCGGGAGGCAGTGAGAGGGTTCACTCACAGGGGAACCCCGCATGGCTGAGCCTACAGCTCTGAGCGCATGTGCTTTGTTCACATAGGTAACTGCAAGGCAGCTGGCAGATCCGAGCAGGCATGAACTTTGGGTGAAAGAGAATGGGAGTCATAACCTGATCCCATCCTGGAGGAGGAAGGGTGGTGTCTGCCCTGGGGTGGCAAGGTCAAATCCACAGACAAGAAGTAGGCATGTTTGCCCTCATGCCAAGTCAAGGTAGTAGCCCAAGGGAACAATTAGCTCTCAGGTAGTAGAGGAGAGGGGAAGGGAAAGAGAGAAGAGGGCAAAATAATGAATCATGAAGAAACTGGAACAGAGAGGCCGTCTGTTTCCTCTCCAGACGGTTACAGACTCCTTCCCTCATTTACCCCACAGAAGCTTACTGAGTACCTATGTGCCATCACTGTTTTCCTAGGACTTGGCACCAAGCCTCGTCTTTGAAGTTTAGGGCCAACTGGGCAAGGATGATTTAATACTGAAAAATCTACAGACAGAGAAACAAAGAAAGCCATAAGATCAATATATCGCTGAAAGTTACTAAGAGAGTAGATCTTAAAAGGTCTCATCACAAAATAAAAAATTTTTTGTAACTATGTACAGTGATGGATGTTAGCTAGACTTACTGCGGTGATCATTTCATAACACATACAAATATCAAATCATTATGTTGTATGTCTGAAAACTAATATAATTTATATCATAATTGTTACAATATAATGTTGTATGTCAATTATATCCCCATAAAAAAGACATCACAACAGAGCCCAAATTTTAAGTTTTCATAAAACTCAATGACTGGAACCTCTCCAGCATGTGGGGTCTCTGACTCTCATGTGTGCAGGGTTACCACACATACTCGTGAGTATGTATTAAATTCGGTTATTTTCTCTTGTTAATCTGTCTCATGTTTATTTGATTATTAGACCAGCCAGAAGAACCTTGAGGGTAGAGGAAAGTTTCTCCTCTCCCACAATTGTGTGAGCAGGATAAACTCACTGGCCGGAGCCCCACGCTTCCCCGTGGCTGTTGCAGATGAGGAGATCCTGGAGCATCTGACAGGCTGGCAGAAGGTAAGGATTCTTATCATGTCAACACACCCCCCAGATCTCTGCCTGCAAGATCCAGTGAAAGCGAAAATGGTGAGAATCTTTTTTCCGTCTTTCAATTTAGATTGGCAGGAGAAAATATTTGTGAAACTAGTCTTGAGCTAGTGACTCTTGTTCACTTGGTATGAGTATGCATGGGTTTTGTTTTTCTCTCTCAGTCTAGTTTCTCTCCTTCCATCTTGTTTTATGTCCTGAGAGCATGTTTAGTGAGGATATTTTCTCTCTGGCCTGTACCATCCAGAGAATGCACTTGCCAAGGGACACCTTGCTATCTAGCTGGCTATGACGTGTTCTCAAGGAGTTTTCTGTGTCTATCTAATCTATTATCTCCACCAGCTGGATGGATGTATGTGTGTCTGAAGGGCAGCTGAACAGGCTGGCGATCCAAGCTTAGAGAATCTTAAACTTTATTCTGTTCAATGGGGGAAAGCATGTGATTCCCTGTGTTAGGGAACAGCTGTTTAAAGACAGCGTTCCCCATCTTTCTCAGGCAAATTCTGGGAATAACTTTCACTCTTCTTTGGGGATGCCTCTTGCATCCACAGTACTGGTTTGAGTCGCTATAGATGCTACTGTCAAGGCCAGGTGCTGGATCCTTTTAATTGGAAAAACTAAATGGAAAAGAAAGAAAAAGATTTTGAGAGCTCTCAGATTGTTATAATAGCTGGTCATTAAGATTTTCTTAATAATAGAAAATCTTAATGAAGGACAGAAAGTAGCATAAAAATCAAAGTCTACTCAGATTCCTTCTTATTTGCCTTCAGACATTTACAGATCCTGTACAAAAAATAATAATAACCAGGACTCTGAAGTACAACTGTCCTGCACTGAAGAAGAAAAATAAAACAAAAAGAATGGCAAATGCTTACTAACGACAACCTAAAAATTTTATGTCCTAGGAGCTGTCAGGTTGGAAGCTCCAAAATATAGCCAGACAGAAATGTGGGCTAAACTCAACTTATGGCTAGGGCCCTAACAAACTGCTGCCAGCCCTCAAGGAAATTATAATCTAAAATTACAATGGCTATTACAAGGAATGTGCCAATCAGAAAACAATTGGGCTAAATAACGTGGACATTGATGGGGTTAAAACAAAGGTTTAGTAGAGCACTCACAAAGCTTGGATGGGCCAAGTTGACTCCCTTTAACACCCCATCCCAAGATTAACCCCAAACAAGTCTACTCTGTTTACCCCAGTGTGGAGAAATTTAAAAGACTGGAAGGAAGAGATCACAATGAGTAACCAGACCAGCAACCGCTTGAGGCTATATTCAGGCTGGTTGAACCAAGTTAAAGATTAATAACAGGACCAGGATCCCTGTGCTTGACCCTTTGCTAGGGACCCAAAGCCTTTTACTCAAAAGTGGGCAAAATGGCCAGGGTAGAAAGAGCAATTTCCAGGACTCTTTAATGTGGGAATTCATGAACTCTGGTAACAAAACCCATTGGTAAAGCCCTGACTCAGGCTACAGTTAGAGTAAAAGAATATGAAAATGTAAGGATAGAAAAGATTATGAAAATTGGAATGTTTAAACAGGCTTTATATTAAAAAAAAAAAAAAAGTCATGTCAACTTTAACTGATTGCATCTCTTTTACCTGATTGTATTGTGGAAACAGACTTTATGTCTCACTGAGGAACTGGTATGTGAAGGCTCAGTTCTTTCTTGTGGCTATCAGTGGGAAAGACTCTAGAAAGTAGTAAACTTTTTGTGCCCTCTTCAGTCCGTGGAATTGTTTAATAATGCCAGAAATATCTACCGTTTGTCCCAGCTGAAACCTGACAAGATATTTGAAAGGATTCAATAACTTTATGATCAGAAATTTGGCCAAATTGGAACCTAATGTCTGAGCCTGATAGGAATTTTTTTTTGAGCCCCCTCCCTAAGCTAAAATAAAACTATATACTCAGAGGAAAAGAAGCAAATTAGAGATTATGTAGTTAGTCAACCTAGGATGTCACTTAAGTTTCAACCCTAATTTTGAGAGCAACTGTTACCTTGCAAATCTTTGTGAAATCAGAAATACCCCTCCAGAAGCCCACCTATCTTTATCATCCCCAATTCCTAAGACTGAAGGAAAAAAAGGGAAACTAGGAACCATATGATTTCACTGATATGTGGTATATAAACCAAAAACAAGAAAAGAACAAGACAAACAAATGAGAAACAAGAACTCATAGACACAGGCAATAATTTAGTGGTTACCAGAGGGTAAGGGGGTAGGGGGCGGTAGACGAGGGTAAAGGGGGTCCAATATATGGTGATGGAAGGAGAACTGACTCTGGGTGGTGGACACACAATGGGATTTATAGATGATGTATTACAGAATTGTACACCTAAAATCTATGTAATTTTACTAACAATTGTCACACAAATAAATTTAAAAAAAAAAAGGGAGACTAGGGTGTTTCTGAAAGCACAAACTGCTTCTATGGCTCCAAAACTCCTTTGCCAAGGACAAATACAAATCTTAAGTGCTTTCTTCACAAATATTAGTAAGAAAAGGCTTTCGCCCTCTAAATAGGTAATCTTAATTTATTCTGCCAGGATCACAGTTTGGAACCAACTGCTCCTTCACATTATCTTATCCATCCTATGGCAATAATTTTTTAATGAAGGCTAGGAGTTTTCTGTTCGTATTTGTTTGTCTGTTCAAGTGTGTTTTATGGTATTTTTCTACTTCTAGATGGTATTGTTATTTATGAAAAAAAAAAGGAGCTCTATTAAATTGGCTTAAACATTAAACAAGTGCGTATATGAGAATTCTCAAAAAAAGAATAGAAACTAATCCAAATACTTTTCAGAATCACATGATCTGGGAAAATATTTGATATTAAAGCTGGTTTGAATTTGGTTTGGTTAAACAGGCATATCTTTAAAATAATCTGTATTAAACAATATTTTTATTCTACTTGGGTTTATTAGTCAAGTAAGTTCACATTATCGCTGCTGCAAAATTTGTCAGCAAGAAAACCAACTTGGTATGATAAAATTTTCATAAGTAATCTAAATTTAATTATTAGGAACAAGTAAATTAATTAAATGTAAGTACCGTGTTTCCCTGAAAATAAGACCAGGTCTTATATTAGTTTTCGCTCCAAAAGATGCATTAGGGCTTATGTTCAGGAGATGTCACACTGAAAAATCATGCTAGGGCTTATTTTCCAGTTAGGTTTCTTATTTTGGGGAAACACGGTAGGATAAAAGGCTTCTTTTTACATGAACTCTTTAGCAATAATTATATTTTTAAAAATGGTTTCCTAAATCTCTTTGGTAACTTGAAACTTTAAAGTTTTGCTAAATAAATTAAATGATGGCTATTCATGGAATGTCTAGACCATTTCCAAGTAGACCATTTTATAAGATAAAATAATGAAACATTAATTATTGAGCAAAAGTTTATCTACTTTTTGCTTATTATAGAAAAACTAAAGATATTTGGGTCAATTATCAAACATGTCTTGTGCCACATTAAAAAAAATTGTAGGGGAGGTCAGATGGCTCAGTTGGTTAGAGTGTGAGCTCTCAACAACAAGGCTGCCGGTTCAATTCCCACATGGGATGGTGGGCTGCACCCCCTGCAACTAAAGATTGAAAACGGCAACTGGACTTGGAGCTGAGCTGTGCCCTCCACAACTAGACTGAAAGACAATGACTTGGAGCTGATGAGCCCTGGAGAAATACACTGTTCCCCAATAAAAAAAATTTTTTTTAAAAAACTGTAAACTTTAAAAAAAAAAATTGTGCTATGAGGAAATTTCTAGAAATTATTAAATATGTTCATAAATATATACATTTAAAGAATACTGGTGTAATAGTTCATAATTGCTTACTTCTTAGTTTTAACTAATTGAGATTTTTAAAGGTTTAGAATTCTAATATATGCAATTAAATTAAAGCTATAAAAATTAATATTAGGGAAAACAAGAAAAGTGTACACATAAAAAATAGCATATGTTTCGGCTCTTTTTAAAAAGGGGTATGTGATATGGAGATGTATTTTTGAGAGAAAGGAAATTACTTTTGTCATAAATAAGGCTGGTTGTTTCAGAATGGGAAAGAGGAAAAATAAGACAAAAATCTGAATATAAGAAGGAATGTTATAGAAGATTTGTGGGAAAGGAATCTTGAGAAAGGAAATTTTAATCAAGTAAGTGAATTTAAATATCAAAAGTAAGGTGATGAAAAATTGTGTTTGGTTTTTTTCTCTCTGTTAAAATGACTATTGGTTTGCCACTGATATTGTGAAAATTTTTTCTGCCTAGAAAGCAAAGATTTTGTGTTTTACCAAAATAAGTTTCTGTGTTTTATGGTGTCTTAATCAGGTTCTTGATTACTTAAGAAAACTGAATCTCCTCAATAGTAAGAACTAAGTTTTGCTAACAATTATGTAAACTTCTGTATTTTTCTTTGAAATCTTCTGTTGCCACTTTGGTTAAATGGATAATTCAGTGTTGCTTCATAATTACTTATGATCCTATTTAGTCAAATGTCCAAACTTCTTGATATATTTTGTCAAACTTCCTAAAGTTTAAATTATAGAGTCTTGACCTGAGAATAACTTTGGGGTATTGCAGAAGGGCCTTTGGAACATCTCAAAAGGTTAGTTTTCTCTCCTTACAAAAGAGAGATATTAAACTAATTAGCCTTTTTTGGTGTGTTGAAATTACATGGGAAGCACTGCCAAATAAAAAATAGCATCGGGTCTTCTTTATGTTGTATTTGTATAAGAATATATTATAGATGTTCCAGAAATAAGCGTGAAATTGCTGGAAATCTCAGATGTCCTGACATAGGATATCTGTCATCAAAATTGAGGGACACACTAAAATGACTGAATCTGAGTATCAAATTGTGGCACATATGGGTGAAGTCCATTCTGTTTTTGCAAAAATGACCCCTTGTTGCCAGACTTTTGCCATCCTGACATTCTTGTAACATAGCAACAGTCTGTTCCTGAACCAGAGAAATTAAGATGGGTAAACAATGACTGTGAATTAAATGAATAGTCGGGTCTATGGGAAACCCAAAATGGCTGCTTGGTTCTTTCCAGCTCCCTAGCATTTTTTCAGTTTTTGCATTTCTTCATTCATCATAGTACATTTAAGCTGGATTTCATTCAGCTGCCACTTAGTATGAGTTATCAACGTGTTCTTGTTGTATGTATGTTTTGGCGGTGTTTTTTTAGTTTTGTTCTTGTTTTTGGATGAGTTGAAGTTTTCCCCTCCCACAAAGCTGATGCTCTCACAATGGCAAAGAAATGTTAGAAAATGTGTTTCCCACTTGGAGTACACCTTCCAAAATCTCTAGGCACCCATTTCACTGAGCAAACCATACGAGCCTTGGTGGACAGATTTGCAAACTTCTTGGAATTATCACTGACCCCATCACCCTCAAGTATCAGGCAAAGTCAAGAGAACTAATGGGCTGGTTGGCTCAGTGGTTGGAGCGCAGTGCTCAGAACACCAAGGTCGCTGGTTCGATTCCCACATGGGCCAGTGAGCTGCGCCCTCCACAACTAGATTGAAAAATGAGTTGACATGGAGCTGATGGGTCCTGGAAGAGCACACTATTCTCCAATATTCTCCAATGAAAAATTTAAAACACATAAAAAGAACTAATGGGAAAATTGGGTTCAAGCAGAACAAGTTTAATTACATAGGACTGTATGAATTGATAAGAAAGGTTATAATATTATGACTTTTTATTTGAAATATTCCTATTTTTAAAATCTTTTGTTTTCTAGATATAAGGAATTTTATTTTTCTTTCTCATAAACTAGAGCAATTTGATAAATTACACCTTTGTAAGGAGTATTGAAACATTTCTTTTCTCTCTCTCTCTCTCTCTCTCTCTCTCTCTCTCTCTCTCTCTCTCTCTCTCTTTCTCTCTCTCTCTCTCTCTCTCTCATTGATCCCTTCAGACTTTGGAAAGTATCAATGAGTATTTTCATTTTATTTTCATGGCAATATGTTGGTTTACATAAGTTCAATAAGAATCTGTTCTCTTTATAACAGGCCACAATTAGAACCCAATTATATTACAAAGCTTGACTGGAATACCATATCTGAGAGAGACATACATAGACTCGGATATGACCAGAAAACTTTAAAGAATTAAGATTGACTTTGGAAACCAATAAAAAAGCCCCCTGGAAAAACAGCCTGGTACCTTGTTTGCATGGTTCACAGTATTCTTTCCAGGTAAGGAACAAATGTTGCTTAGTGGGAGATGCAAAGAAGAACCTCAGGATATGCTGGGAATCTCAAGAAAAGAGGAATTAACCCCAAATCTATAGGTATTGCAGGTGAAGTCTAATGGCAAATATGTGGGTTGGCTTCTTAACCTCAAGAAGACTTTAAACTCAATCTGAAGATTCCTTATGAAAAATTCCAACAAAGCAGATTTAACAGTGTTTCCCCGAAAAAAAGACCTAGCCAGACTATCAGCTCTAACGTGTCTTTTGGAGCAAAAATTAAAATAAGACCGGGTATTATATTAATTTTTGCTCCAAAAGGTGCATTAGACCTGATGGTCCGGCTAGGTCTTATTTTCGGGGAAACACGGTATGTGGTAAATTATTATTCTTGCTGGGCTTATACAAATAATCAGGCCAAGTTTATTGGAATTAGACTTATTTTTCAAATAAATTAGTCTTAATTTGGTTATCTTTGGTAAAGAGGTAGGTGATTTTAGAGAGAAAAATTGTTTCGATACAAACTATAATATACCTTTGTAGATATCAGATTCTAGTGATTCTCATTGGCTTTTGAGATATATTTTTTTTTAATTTTCTACCTATAAACTGGACTGGATCCTGAATTTTTCTAGTTTTCTTAAATATTTGGCTGCAACTCTCAAAACTAACATTTTCATTTTCCCATTCTTTGACTTGGAATCATCGAGAACTAAAACCGCCCATTTCCTAAGGCCATGCAAACTAAAGTGAGACAACTTGATACAGACTTTAGAGAAATCACAACAGCTCACATACAAACAATCTTATGCCTGTTGCAGAAAGATCATCAGAGACATTCAAACTGCAGACCTGGAGATTCTCAGACTGTAACTGCCTGCCTTCACTCCACCTGAAGATGATTCAAGACAGACATCTAGAAATCGTCTTGGCTGCCTGGCTTCAGAACTCAGAAACCAGGATTATAATAACCTTTTTCTTTTGTTTCCATAGAGATGCTTCTTATTAAATAACTGATTGCTTATACCATCGCTTAACTTTGGGAGCCCACCTGCATCACTGCTTCCTGAAATGAGAAACAACTGTTTAACTGAATTGAACTTTTGTCAAGACTGGTTAAAAGAGATATAGAACAATCTATCAACTCAACTTCCCTGAAAGTTTCAGAGGAGGGAACTGTGGGGGGTTCCAGAACTAATCTCTGTGGTATGCAGATTATTTTTGAGCTAAAGACAACTTTAGCCACAGGTTCAAGAAAAACTTCTTCCCCTCCTCAACTACCTAGAAGAATTTGAATTAGAGGCTTTATCCATAAGAGATTATCAGAGATTTCTTCCTTTGACCTATCTATGACAGGGCAAACTTCTATTTACTAAAAATCTGCTCTTATCATGCTGCAATGACATTTTTGAAGCCCCCAAGACACCATACATCATCCCTAGTACAGAATGTCTTATATACCCATGTTCCCTTTCGATTTCTGACCTCTCCTGCATGTGGGGTCTCCGGCTCTCTCATGTATATGGGGTTCCCATACATATGTATGTATTAAAGTCAGTTATTTTTCCCTTGCTAAAAAATTTTTTTTAAAAAACCCTCAATAACTGCTTCCACTAGTAGCAACAACTGCTTCTGACAAAATTCCTAATAAAACAGAAATACAAGCACATTTCATTCACATCACAAAGACTAATCAATTACCAGCGTCATATTTAATGGTAAAATATCAAAGGAATTCTTATTCCAGTTAGGGAAAAGAAGGATGCCCTTTCTTACCACTACTACTTAAAGCTGTTCTAAGTATCCTAACCAACACGCTAGGGCAAGAAAAAGAAATGAGACATACTATGGAAAGGTGAAGACAAAATCATTATTTTTTTATAGTTATTTATGTCTGGTCACTAAGAAAGCAAGAGAATAAACTAACATTGTTAGAATACATGATTTCAATTAAATGGTTAAATTAATATATAAAACTTAGTAACCAGATGGGAAATATAATGAGAAAAGACTCTTTACACCAGCGAAATTTATATTAAAAACAATTAATAAACTTATGAATTGAGCAAAATCTGGATCAAGAACTCTACAATATAAAAAAGAGGATTAAAATAAATGGAGAGGATAACATGTTCTTGGATTGGCTCATAACACCAGCATGAGCCAGTGAGCTGTGTCCTACACAACTAGACTGAGAAACAACAGCTTGAACCCGAGTGGGGTGGGGGGAAGCAGAAGAAGGGAGGAAAAAAAAAAAGAATCTGTCATGAAATAAACATGACACTCTAGTGTATAACGATAGTGCTCTAAAATGTCTCTTAAATGTGTTATCTTAAGAGACAGTGCTACACACTTTCCTTCAAAGATATCTTGCTTCAAAAGATACTTTACTTCCAGGCTTTTTTTCTCTCTCAATCAGAAGTATAAAAGAAAACAGGGCTCAGGTAAAAATGCTCACAAATTTGAAACCTGTAAAGTCAAAATCATTGAGCCTTTAAATCAAAGTACTTTACTTTTACAAAACATTGTATTAAATACAGACATTGAACAAGTTAGAATAGCGGCTCTTTGGGTTTCCAAAATAATGCAAGAAAACTCCCCCAGGATATCGATGTAAACAATTAGTGGTCCCTTATCTTGTCTATAAACCTCAATGTGCCAAACAAATACTATATTTTAGCATCTGAATATTCATTAATATTATAGAATTTTAGCAAGGTAAGTTCCCTAAAAATTTCACTATCAATTCACCAACACAATTTTTAGACTGTTGAATGCCCTTAAACCCTTTAAATACCAATCTGAGTTCAACATTTCAAGATCAGCTAAGGCCTAGATAGTTGGGTTTTATTTTGAGGACTAACATCCCAAGGCCAACTACTGAGAATATCTGCAAAACAAGAATGCTTATTTCATATTGCCAAATTCCTATTGGACCCCAGAGGTATCTAGTGCACTTTAAAATATCAATAACAAATTGCGCAAAAACAATTAAACAATGGCACTTTGATAAAGTATTACTTACCTTATGAGAAGTGAAGAAGTTCTTGAACATCAACCTAAATTCCAATACCCTGAGGTAGGATCTATACGTAAGAGGAGCATACCTCTGCCTTGGAAAAGAATGTCCTGGAAGGAATGTCCTGAAGAGAAACAGCAATGATCTCCAAGAGATTGATGTTACCTAAAACAGCCATGGGCAGTATCATTTTCAAACTGGGCCATACCTTGTGACAGCCAGTATGGCATTCACGTTTTCCACATCCTCTCAAAACAACTTCTTAATGAATGACCTGAATTAAAACGAACAATAAAACCATGTAATACTTGTTGGGATGACAAGAAAAAATAAGTTTTCTCTCTTGGTAATACACAAATAACTGATATAACTGACTACTAGGCTTACTTTTTAATCCCCAGAATAATATTCTCAAGTAAAGACATTTTTCAGATAAACGGAGCTCCTGGTCCATCTTCTATATTGTAATTCAGCAGATTCACTCACACAATCAAATGTAACTCCATCATGCAAAAAGGGTTTTACCTGGGTAGCTGGGTAGCTCAGTTGGTGAGAGCGCGGTGCTCTTAACAACAAGGTTGCCAGTTCGATCCCCACATGGGCCACTGTGAGCTGCGCCCTCCACAACTAGATTGAAACAACTGCTTGACTTGGAGCTGGTGGGTCCTGGAAAACACGCTTAAAATTTTAAAAATTGAAGAAAAAAACAAGGGTCTTACCTGTGAAAAGTTCAGCCCATTCATTGGATGGCTCTGCTCTTCCACCTTTTCCACCGCCCCAGTCTGTTTCCTCAGCCGCTCGGTCTCCTGGGCAGTGTAGGTCTAAGACAGGCACCCCGCGGGACTTAATGTCCATTCTGGTCAGGGAGTGGACTGTGAGCATGACCCACCTCGGCCTCGTGTGCGCCCAATTACCGGCGACGGCATTGAAGAGGTAATCTGCATAGAGACCCTTATCACACTGGTCTGGGATCATCCACGAAGGCATCATGAGTTTGACATCCTCTAGGTGGTGGCAGTAGATGTCCGTAGGAAGCACGTACTGGAGGTTCTCACCCTGCAGCAGCATCTGACAGCGAGTGAGGGCCGAGACTGTGTAGAGGTCAGTGAGGTCCAGCTCAAAGTACACGATGCTGCTGTACTGAAAAGCCTCATTGGAATTGTAGAGGATCAAGTCCCAAACCTGGGTGTACGGGACATGGATTGTACCAAAGAAATAAGACGGCGGGTCTCTCTTTATGGTCCATAAGAAGGAATACAATTCATTTTGCTAAAAGAAAAGGAGACAACATCAAGGCATGATATGGAGGCTTAGGTGCCTAAGAGGAGAAAATAAATTGGCGAGACATCACATTGCAGGAGAAAAATTTCTAAAATATGATTCAGACTTTTGAGGCCGGGTAGATTTACCTGCTAGGAGCAGGAGTCCTCAGTGCAGCCGGCATTTCAGCATCCTTTTCCCCTTTTCAATCAAAATGTTCGTTAAAAACAAGAAAGCAATAGCAATAGCAATATTTGAGTTTGCCCCATACCTGCCCTAGCAACAAACTGGGCAGGAGTTAAAGAGGGGATTCTCAAGGGACTCCAAGGATGCACCGATATAGGTAAGGGACACCTGAGCAGCCCCCTGTTACCTCCGAGGCAGACCTGATGGTCTTTGCTTCTCGAGATCTCAAATCCAACATTTCCAAAAGCAGAGGCTCTCAACTCTGGCTGTACATTGGAATCACCTGCAAAGCTTTCAAAAGTCCGATATCTGGGTTTCCCACCTCAGACCAGTCACATCAGGATCTCTGGAGGTGGAATCACAGACAATATTTTTAAAACGCCCCTGGTGATTGCAAAGCGCAGCCAAGGCTGACATCGTGGTGCTAATGAGTCCCTGATTTCACAGTTTGCCCGTCCCATTAGGACATGCATTATCCTATAGCATTTCTTCCTTACAAAAGCCTCTGGTTCAATAGCAGAGAACTGGATGGTTGTGGGGACAGAGTCCCAGAGAGCAGTTTCCAGGCTCGCGACCTCACTTGGAAAGGTGCTGGCTCGGGTAGTAGATGGCCATCAGCTGTGACTAGTTGGCCATCAGCTGTAACCACTTAGCCATTAGGCACTGATGTAACTGCCGTGGCTGAGCCAGCAAGCACGGATTGCAGTTAGCAAGTAAGGTGTGTTGGTTGGCAAAGAAGCAGACGGCGGATTGCAGATCATGTGGATCCTACTCCCTGTGTCTCACCCAGCTGCCAGAGAGACTGGGGTGCAGGCAGACCCCTTGTTGGGGTACTGGCGGATATTTGCTTTTGTGTCTCGACCAGCCGCCAGTGAGAATATAGGGGTATGACTCCCCTATCTATGGCTCCGTGGGTGTTCCTTTTTGGCCTCACCATATCCTGCGTTCTTATGCGGGGAGCAGAACCAGAGACCCCACATGACAATGGTGTTCCACGGTTTCTCTCCCGGCAGTTTTACAGGCTGAGCCATGGTTCACTTCCACCCAAGGCCAGGCCATTGTGCCCTTTGACCTCGAGTGCCTCTCAGTCTCAACACAAGGCATTTATGAGGTGCCCATTTATTAAGAGACACTGTACAAAGAAATGTAGAAGGCAGCCCTCAAGGAGTTCAGTGCAAAGGTCAGGTATACTCATGAGGTGAACTACATAACAAACAACCCAGAAATGTGAATATCCAGGATTATAGGAAATACTTGGAAGGCATTCTATTTACAAAAGGCTTTAATTTCAACAGCCTATTAGGTAACAGGCTTTCCTGGATTGTGGGTTTTCAACTTATAATCAATCCTCATTGTTTTAGTCATGCTCTATAAAATCACCAGGACACTGACTACCGAATACTGACCACTGCTCCTAGGGGAAATACAGGATTAGGTTCCTGCAAGCTACTGGTCACGTTTTCATCAACAGATCAATGCATGACCTTGTTTCATGTGTGCTTCTGTTGAAAGACACCTTATGTAATGTTGATTCATGAACACTGAACTCACAGCCAACAACACTATAACGCATGCCTGAATGAAGCTCACCTACCACATATTTTCTCTATAAGGCACATCACAGCCTTGTGCTTAGGACCCACGCAGTCCCTCAGCACTACACTTGTGGCCACTTGAAACAGTGAAATCACCTACAAAAAGCACAAAAATGAAAAAAAGATGGCACTAAGTAGACCACGAAAGTGACACTCGTTTACTTGTTTGACAGCCAAGACGACAAGACAGAGAGCATCAACTTATTCAGCCTCAGCTGGAAATGTGTGTGCATCGGGCAACTCAAGTTTTTCACAGTGGTGGGCATGTCTGCAAATGACGGTGAAAGCACCATACGTACAGGGGTTACAAATCAATTTTAACAAGTAGGTGAATTCACAAATATGGGATCTACAAATAATGAGGATGAACTGCATTTGCATTTGTGTGTTATTATTCAAACAGCAGCCACCTGTTTTCAAAGGAAATATGACACAATCTCAAAATGTAAGACAGTTCCTTTAACAGGAACTGCTTAAAGCAGGGGCCCTATTCTCACAGCCTTCAACCTTCTCTTCTCCACCTGCCACGTTGCCGCCTTCCACAAAAACATCCCCACAAAAACACCCTCTCACCATTCAGATAAGGTCAGAGGCAGGCAGATAAACATACGGGCAGGGAGTGAGAAACGGTGGGGGAAAGTCAGCAGCAAAGGAGTCCACACCTTTCAATAAAGGATACCGGCCAAAAAGCCAAAGCCAGTGCTCGCCACACAGGAACAGGCCTGGTGCTCCAGAATGGACTTGTCAAAAAAAACTAGAAATTCTGACTTCAAATAAAATCTTCCAATTAAAAAATGTTGCCTCAATTTTCTTAAATGCCCTGCAAACCAAGCCGAATATATCTCATTACCCCCAGCCCAGAACCTTGTTTTTGAAAGTATTTAAATTACAATTCTGCTCACACACCCACCTTTCCACACACCCACCTTTTCATGAGTGCACTAATTGAGCAAAAAACTCCTACATTCTGCTCTGTCTCAGCTACCCCATTGAGAATTTTTAAAGCCACTTCATTTTTCTGTTCCTCAGTTTCCTCATCTGTAGAAGTTAGATAACAACCCCTGTCATAGGTTATGATAATAAACGTATTAGACAGGTAATTGTTAAATGAATGAACAAATGAAAAAAATGTATTTTAAAACCTATTCATGGTTAAGTAAATATTAAAAGAAGAATCACGTACAAAGTCTCCAGCCAGTCCTCAGAGATCCTCTTATGGAGTAAGGAGGGTCCCCAAGTTTTGTGAGGGGCAGCCTGCGGGGTCTCAGCTCCCACTCCCCACACAAGAACACAGGATATGGTGAGGCCAAAAAGGAACACCCATGGAGCCATAGGTAGGGGAGTCATACCACTATATTCTCGCTGGCGGCTGGGTTGGAGACAGAGGAAGCAGGAGCCACACTGTTCGCAACCCTCACTGCTCCGCTTGCCAGCTCAGCCACCGTCTTCTTGCTAGCCCCCATTTGCTGCTAGTGTAGCCACAACAGTTATATTAGTGGCCAATGGCTCACTGGTTACAGCTGACGGCCAACCAGCCACAGCTGATGGCCATACAGTCACAGTTGATGGCCATTTACTACTGGAGCGAGCACCTTTCCACGTGAGGGCGAGAGGCTGGAAACCGCGCTTCTGGTTCTGTCCCCACACCAAGGTTATTTAAAACTTCAAAAAAGCCAAATGGAAACTGCACATCTACCAAACAATGGTTGCCCGGGCTGATTAAGCAATCAAATGTCTCACTGTTGGTTAGAATTACATGAAGCTGTAGAAAAACACTACATCGCTAAGTAGGTGCTAATCAAAAGCTGAGACTGACAGTTACAGCTTTGGTTAATTTCAAACAGGTAACAAAATAATTACCTATAAATGCAACTGGTTTGCTAGAGGTGGCCTTCCAAGCATAGGTTTAGGTTAGTCATTTGTTCATTTTAGGGGGAAGAGTTGACAATCAAAGGGTTCCCAGATGGTGATACAACTGAGCACACTGACTTACATGAGAAATCCGGTCGCACAAGTCCCACACAGTCCACCAAAAAACTCCTACTGTTTCCAACTGTGAGACACGGCAAAAGGGTCAAAATGTTATTCTTAAATCCATGGGCACCTAATTCACTGTCATCTATCTGGAGACCAGAATATTAAACAAATATGTTCCCAGGAAAACCAAACCCATACGGCAAGATCATGGGGTCTATGAAGGAGGGAGAGGAACAGGGGGAACATTGCAAATTTTGGGTTGTTTTTGGTTTATTCTTACCCAATTCACGTAATCTCCCTAAAGTCCCATCCTACCTCGAAATACCTGCACTTCTATTTAAACAAAGTCTGTTCAACTATATATACCCATTTTTATTTTATTGTTGCCTTTATTAGTCTAGAAATAGGGTCACTGTATTATCTATTCACTGAAAACTGCTCAGATTAAAAAAACAACACAAGGCTCATGTTGTGGCATCCAGCCATGTGATAACAATAATGATGCTAAGAGCAGCTAGCTATTTTTGAATGTTCACTGTGTGCCAGCATTGCACGTGGATTGTCCTACTGCATTCATTCAATACTCATTTGTTCCATATTTATGCTATGCCTACCATGTGCCAGGTACTGTTCTAAGCGCTGGGCACTGGTGTATTTTAGGACACTAGGAATACAGCAGTGAATGAAACACAGTTCCCTGCATCAGGTATGGTAGTGATAACTGCTGTGGAGAACATGAAAGCAGGAAAGGGAGCAGGGAGTGCTGGGGGAAACCGGATGGGCTCTTAAATAGGATGATCAGGAAAGTCACTGAATGTCTACTAAGACATTTAAGCCTTGCAATGAAGGAGGCGAGAGGGCAAACCAGAGAGATAGATATCTGAGAGAAGAGCATTCCCTCCGGGATGAGAGAACAGCAGTTGCAAAGGCCCTGAGGTGGGGTGACTAAAGAGGAAAGCTTTAAGGTCAGAGCAAAGGTCAGAGAGGTGAGGGAGGCCAGGCCACACAGGGTCTGGGGGCTACAGGAAGGGCTTGGGCTTTCATGCTAAGGAGGATGAAAGCCAGCACAGGTTTTTGTGAGAGGAGAGACATGAGATGACTTAATGTCTTAACAGGATCATTCGGGCAGCTGTGATGAATAGATTATTGAGGGATGAGGGCAGATGCAAGGTCGTTAGGAACTTGCTGAAATAATCCAAGTGAGAGAACAGAGTGGTAGTGATAGAATTGATGAGATGTAAGAGATTCTGGATATATTCTGGAAGCTAGAACCAACAGGATTTGCCGAATTGGTTAATTAAAAACACCAAGTTGCCATCGACTGAGATGGAGAAGAAGGGGGTGGAACAGGATTTGAGGGGAAGGTCAGAATTTTGTTTTTGGCCCTGTTGAATTGAACAGTCTAGCAGACATCCAAGTGGGGAAATCAAGATGGTCAGTGGATGCATGAGTCTGGAGTTGACAGAAGCCTGGGCCACAGATTTTAAAAAGGGTATTGTCACCATTTAGATGTTATTTAAAGCCATGGGACTAGATGAACTCTCCAAGGGACTAAGCATAAATAAGAGAGAAAAGGTCTAGAAATGGTCTAACCTTGCAAAGTCATAAGAAAAAAAGTCAGCAAAAGAGAATGACAAGTGGTCAGTGAGGCTGTTAGGAAAATCAGAAGAGTAAAAAGCCAATCAAAGGAAAGTGCTTCAAGGAGGAGAAAGTAAGCAGGTGCGTTCGGTGTGGCTGATGGGCCAAAGTCAAGGATTTGAGAACTGACCTGTGGATGATACACTAAGGTCACTGGGGACCTGGACAAGAAAAGTTTTGGTGTCATTGTGAGATGAGAGCCTGCTTGGTGCCCATTCAGGAGAAAATGGGAAGAGAGGAAGTAGGAGGACACACAACTAAGTAAGACACTGGCCATTTCCAGATGGAGAAACTGGGGCCTTGAGAGGTCTCATGGCTACTTAGGTGGATCCAGGATTTGGTGGATCCAGGCTGGCTGGTTCCTGAGCCCTGGGTTTCAAACGCCACATTATGAGGCCTTAACATGCAACAGACTTTACTGGAGATTCAGAATCATATCTTTTTCAATTAATACCTTAGTAACTGCACTGTTGCTCAGGCGTGCTACCTGACTCCGAATGGAGAAAGGTCTATTCAGCTCCCCTTCCTGAGCCCTGATGACCTGCCCAGATAAGTCCATATTGACATCTTTAAGTCCTCAGGCTGCCACCTTTTCCCATTCTCTGTTTTCAGGATAACACAATAGGGGTGGAAGGAGTGCACTTTTTTTTTTTTTTTAAGCCAGTGGTTTTAAAGGATTTTTAAAGAAACAACCCTCGTCTTATAGAGCTTCTTCAATAAATGGAGTCCTACTTTGACCGAGCAGGGCATCCTGTCTCCCATTCTGCACCAGCAACTAACCCTGCTGGCCGCTGACACTGCCCTGCGAGGCGGCCAGAAGAAGAGTCTTCAGGACTTCTGATCAGGGAGCTCGGACCTTGCCTCTGAACACGGGCAGGCCCCCAGGTAGCTGCACTAATCTTACAAGTGCAACTGCCCGGCCTCCCTCATACTCACATCCTCGGAGGAGAGCTGTTTGTCTCCACAAAGGAAAATAAATTGCTCTACTACCACATTTCTCTGTCACTGTGGCCACCACATGCTACTAGAGGAGGCCATGTATTTTAACATTATGATGACTTAAGAGAAATAAAACTTAACACTATTAACATGTCCCTTCTAAACCTTGCTGCAACCGTCCTAAAAGAAAAAGACAATGGCCATGGATGATGGAGACACAAGAAGCTACAAGTTCTGTCAACTGAAACACTGGAGATTTTAACACACGTGTGTGTAATCCATACAATGAAACAAAGAAGCACAATGACAACTTGTGTAATGTGGGCTAAGTCCCTAAACTGCTGCACTCCTCAGGTCATCCCATCCCAGCTTCCTGGAACCTGTGATAACTGCACTTTTCCAAGAGTACTCTTCAGCAGACCAATTAGAATGGTACTAAAGTAAGTTGGCTTTAGTGTACCGTTTTCATTCAACACATATTTATTGAGCATCTATTATTATGGCCACACACTCTTCTAGGCACTGGGGATACAGTAGCAAACAAAGGTCCGTACCTTTATGAAGATTACATATACTTTTGTTACAATAAAAAACAAAAAATTTATCAGATGATAGTTCAGTGCTGTAGACAAAACTAAACCAGGGAAAGCAGAGAGGAGGGCAGGCAGGGTGAGAGTGGGGGTAGGGTTGACATAATCTTTAATAAGTTATCAGGAAGGATCTCTGAGAGACAGTTGAACAAAGACCAGGTGAAGTATGGGAGGAAGCATGTGGTTATCTGGGAGAAGAAACAGCAAATGTAAAAGAACAAAGGCAGGAATAGTACACAACTCGAGTTTTGTTTGAGTGTCGATAAGGAAGAGATGTCGTGCTCAGAAAAGGCTGCAGTGTCGGTGGATGGACTTTTCTGCTAAAAACTCTCTAAAGATTAACGAAAGTTGAAAACCAATCCAGCTCTCAAGCCACAGTCCTTCCAGAAAGCTACAGTAAACTGCCACATTGGCTTTTACTCTACAATCTCAAGACCCCAACCCCCTGAGGGACTCACCCACAGCGCCCTACAGCATGCAGGTCAAGCATACAGCCCTGCCACTGACTGACCTTCTGACCTCTGCAGGGGAGAGGACAGTTTGCCCACAGAACAGAACAGCAATTCTCAGTGGGCAAACTGTCCAGGGACCTGTCCGTGTCCCTACAACCCTATCAAGAGGTCTGTAAGGTTGGGACTATTTTCATAATAATATTTTCCTCTTTCACTCTCATTCTCTCACTAGTATACAAATACAATTTTCTAGAGGCTACAGGCATGTGACATCACCACTCTGACAGTTAATGGCACATGTGTTTGTGTACTCTTGTGTTTTACTAATATTTACATTAACCCACATAAATAAAAGTTCTTTGGCGACCTCAATACTTTTTGAAAGTGTAGAGGGGTCCTGAGACCAAACAGTTTGAGAACTGGTAAATAAAAGACCCATGAAGACAGATTCAAACGAAGAGAGAAAGATCTTGTTAAGACTCACTGGTTGTAATATAATTACGAGTTGGTAATAGATTTTGTAAAAGTGAGACATTCTGCTTTCATATGAAAGGATGGACTTCTGCTTTGTGTAACTGAACGCGCAGCGGCCACAACGCAGCAGAGATTGAAACTCTCCCTGATGCGGACTTCCCTCTCCAGACCCCGCGCCTCCCGCCTTCCTACAGGGAGAATCCGCGGCCCAGGCGCCTTAGAGACACAGTGCGGCTCTCCGGCCAGCTCCCAGCGCCAGGAGCCGCTCGATTAGGTCACCCTCTCCTTTGCTGCGCTTAGGTCGATGACTAAAATTCAGAATAGCCAAAGGTGGACGAGGCCCCAGGTGCTACGCAGGCGTCAGCGAAGATGAGCCGACCCTGAACTCCGGCACCGGCGTCCGAGGGCGCACAGGCCACCCGAAGGACAAGCCTAGGTTCCACCCTCCCCAGTGCCAGGGATCCAGAGACAGGACCCACCGATACAAACACAAAATTCAGCTTCCACGGCGCACAGACTAGAGGGACTTGGGAACAACAGAAAATTCCGAGGGTAAGAAAATTGATCAGGAGAAGGAAACATTCATCTCAAAAGAGGTCCAGCCTCCGAGACGCGACACTTGCCCGGTGTCCTCTCGGCTTCTGCTCCTTTAGGGCTGGTGGACCACGGCAGTTCACTGGGCCTCCCTCGCCTCGATTGCCCTCACCCGCACAACGCCGATGCGAACAGCTAAGGAAGCGCCCAATGCGAGAACACGAGGCTACCAGAAGTGGTCCTCCGCCAATGCGCTCTGTGACCTGGAGCACAAAGGTCCCTCTCTGAGCCTCAGTTTCCCAGATCGGTAAAATAAGGGGAATGGCTTCGGCTCCCCAAAATCCCTTCTAACTCAGGACTGAATAATACGAAGGTTAACGCAAGCAGTTGCAGGGTGTTTTCACCATTTCAATAAGAGCAGGAGAAATTAAACACTGGGGAAGAGAGAGGGGAAGAAAGTTCCAAAGTATAATAAATGTGCCCAAGTCCGGGACCCACACAGTCTTGGCCGATTCGTCCCACAAATGTTCCCGACGCAGGCTGGCAAGAACCAGGAGACCTCGGCGGGTCTCCCTTGGGCTGACCAATGGCGAGGGCTGGGGGACACGGTCTCACGCGGCAGCAGGGCTGCGCTGCCTCCTAAGAGGGGCGCGGCGGTGTGCGTGAGCAAGGAAGCTCCGCCGTGGGACGTGGAGCCCCCCCCCCGCAGAGTTGGCTCTGGGACCGAGTGCGCTGTGCTTCACGGGGTTCAGAAGGTAGCCATCCGGGAGGTGCCGGGAAGACGCCCGCCCGCCCGCGCCGGACGCGCCTTACCTGGGGCTTGAGCTCTCAGTCAGAAGGCGGGCGCGCCGCGCCGCGGTGCTGCGTGGGTGAGCTGGAGGCAGAGGGTTGGCAGCAGCAACCAGCTCAAGCGACTCATCCTCCTCACGGCGTCTCCCAGGCCTGGGCGCGGCTGCAAGGAGTGAGGCGACAGGGGCCGCGCGGCCAGGCTAGTTGGTGACCGCGACGCTGCAGACCGGCCGGGCGCCTGCCATGGCTCGTCAGGCTCGGGGGCCGGGGCTCGCCGGCTGCCCCGCGCCTCTCGCGTGCTCCCACTGCAGTTCGGGCGGCCACCTCCCGGCGGGGCCCCGCGAACCTGGCGGCGGCGACCACGTGGGACCCAGCCCGACCCCTCCCAAACCCTGCCGCTAGTCAGCCCAGCGCGGAGGCTGCTGCGGATCCCGGGCCCCAGATTCTCCTGCCCAAACCCTGCCAGGGCCGCCGGCCACCTAGGGAGCCCGAGAGATGGGAAAAGTGAGGTTCCAGCACTTTCTAAGTTCAACCTAAAATCGTATTGGTTCTTGCCTTACGGCTGTGTTTATGCTGCCAGTTCTGAAGGTGCCTCTTGACTGAGATAGACCAAAGAAATAAACGAAAGGCTATTTTTAAAGGAAAGTTCATTTAAACAAAATCGCATGACAGTTGTGTCTATAAAAGAGGGGAATAGTCAATGTGTGCATTCGCTTCAAGTCCGGAACCACAAAAGCCGGCACTCCATTAGGGCCCTCTTAAGGGATTTGGGGGAATAATATTAAGAATGTGAACACCAAACGTGAGAGGTTACTGCAAAGATTACATGAGGACATTTGTGAAAAGCACCTTGTTTGGTGCACATAGTAATCTTGCAAAACGCAGTCGCTCCCTTTCCACTCCAAACGACCCTTTAGTAAGAAAAAATTATAGAAGCAGCTGTGGACAGCCTCTCGTGTCTCCCATCTAAGGCCAGAATTCTTCTCACACAGCAACCCAGCTCCAGGAAGAGCTGTTGTTCACAATCTTAGCTGTAGAGGGCGCAGCTCACTGGCCCATGTGGGATTGGAACCCCGACCTCGGTGTTAGGAGCGCAGCGTTCCAACCACCTGAGCCACCAGGCCGCCCTGCCAGAATTCTTTTTACCACCTCTCTTTACAGCCCAGGCTTATGCGTGATTAACTTCTGAGTGGTGTTTAATGGAGAACTTGCAGCAGGGCATCTTGTTTTAAATCCCTGTCCATTTTGAGACTCAGAAACTGTGGAGGACAGAGGGGTGAAGAGTGGGGTTGTCCATATTTGCACGCCATGGAAGGAGGCGTTTTCTGAGACCCCGAAGCCCATCCAGTAAAGACCCCCTGGCTTTAACGAGCAAGGTTTTCAAGCATTGATTCCACCGGCATTTAGGTTTCAGGTGTTATTGTTAAATCGCTAACTTTTCCTGTCCTACGTGTAAGTGAAGATTTGCTTTCTGGAATTGACTCTCCTGTCTTTAATTAACTCTCTACAGCCCGGCTGCAATCAGTAGTTCCCAAGTTGATCCAGAACGCAGCCTGTCCGGGATTTTCCAGGTGCCAGCGCTGCCACCTACTGGCAAAAACGTTCTCTCTGGCTGTGAGGTGAAAGTATCAAGAACTCAAGAGGAAGTAATTAACTATTATTTCATACTCTATTCCCCCCACTACAAATGAATTATCAACCAGTCATCTGTGGCTAGAGGGAAGAGGGGGAGGAATAATTTCACAAAACATGACGAGTTTGTTAATTTTCTCATTTATATTTTGTTGATTTCTGCTTTTATTATTACTTTCCTTCTAGTTCCTAGTAACTTCTAGTTACTTCCCTCTTTTATAGCTTCTTAAGGTGGAATGTGAGGTCTAACTTTGAATATGTCTTCTTCTCTAATATAAACATTTAAAGCTATAAATTTCCCTCCAAGCACTGCTTTAGCTGCATCACACCAACTTTGAAAAGTTATATTTTCGTCATCATTTCAGTTGGGAAACTTTCTAAGTTCCCTAGTGATATTTTTCTTTGACCATGGATAATGTAGAAGTATGTTGTTTAATTTCCAAATTATGGATTTTTCTGGATATTGTTATTGATTTCTAATCTAATTCCACTGTACTCAGAGAACATCCTCTGTTTGATTTCAACCAGTTTAAATTTATTGGGTCTTGTTTTATGGCCCAGGATATAGTCAGACACTGAGTTTGAAATGTCTAGTGCATAGATAGCTTTGTTTGATTGTAACATTTTTTCAAGTGGGGCTTCCTGCCTTAGCCAGACCTATTCTTCAGTAGGATTTATTCTGTAAGACAGTGTTCAAACATTCAGTAGCATCACATCTACTCTATATACATGTCTGTCTCTACCGACATCCCTGAGTCCCCGTCACTCCACAGTTCTGCCCCAGACCTGCTGACAGGCAGGCTGGCATGGCCTGGTCCTCATTTGCCTTCTAAAGACATCTAGGCTGAAGGCTTTCCTGGCTTCCCCTTCCTGGTCAGGAAGGAAATGCTAACTGCACCAGTAGCCCCGCCCCCCTTTGCCTATCTACAGAGTTTCTGTATTTAGTTCAGTTCCCTCACTTGAGTATTGTACTTGGTCCATACCTCTTGCATCCCACTGCCAGAGGCCTAGATGTTTCTAAACCTTTTCCTGCTCCTTTCTGTTTCTCCATGTATAGTTGATAACCTTGGCAACTTTCCTATGTCCTCCTACTCTTAAATTCTTCCTCTGTGTCCCTACCAATCTTCCTGAATTTACACAAACCTATAAAGCTTGTCCCCTTCATAGCAGTTACCTGAGGAAATTATACCTGGAAGCCTTTTTGCTTTGTCTCAAAAATCAGATATTACTTCAAAAACAAAGTTTTCAGGGTCTGCAGAGGATTTTCCATGGCTTCTGCTGCACTTCTGTACCTTTGCCCTGCCTGGTATAGCTGACCTGCAGTTATCCAAGTCCTGAGTCACTTAACACACCACATTTCCCAAAATGGTCGGACAGCCCACATGTGGTGGGCAGGCCCCCTTGATCGTGGTTTTCATGCTTTTGTCTAATCCCCTCCCCTTGAGTGTGAGCAGGACCTGTGACTTGCTTCTCACCAATGGATGTGGCAAAGGTGATGGGATGCATGTGATTACTTGTACATGATTATACACGAGTGTAGTGCCAATTCTTGCTACAGTCTCTCCATTGCAGTTTTTGAAACGTACGTTGCCATGAGTCCTACAGCCAGTCAGGGAACAAAGAGAAGTGAAGTGACATTAAGGAAGTAAAATACACCTCACTTGCTGGTTGATTGAATGTGGGAAAGAGGACAAATAAGAAACTTCTGGGAATTAATACCCAGAAAGGACCTCCAGACCATACCCTCTGGCCTCCACTTTGCAGCCACAGTGGTAAGAGGGGAGTGAACACCCACAAGACCCCAATTTCATAAGTGTTTCGATAGTTTTTCATGCAGCAAGAGCAGTAGAGGAAAGTGGGAGCCAACCTCTTGTTTCCGCCATACTTAGGAGCACCAACTTCTAGATCCCCCCAAAACTTGCTTACCACAGTCTCCCTCTGAAGTCTCTTGAACTCCCTGCCCTTCCAAACACCCTTGCTGGTCTTTAGTCTTGCCCAGTCTTAACAAAGCCTTAACTGCCTCAAGCATTTTTCCTTTGGCCTGAGACTGGGAAAAAGCCAGACTGAGCTGGAGCTTCATCTTGTCTCTGCCACTTATTAGCTCTGTGACCACAAGACTTATCTTCATTTGCTTCTTCATCTGCAAAATGGGAGTAATCACACTTGTCTTGCAGAGATATTGTAAAGATTACATATCATGTAATAATATATAAGGAGGCAAGTAAAATATATAAAATTAAAAGTATTAGATAATACCCATGATATAGAAAAGCTCCTAATTTTAGAAAAGGAGAGAAAGAAAACCGACCTCAGCCTAGTTAGAAAATCTGCAAAGATCATGAAAAAGTGAAAGAAAGGAAAGGAGAGAGAAAAGAAGGAAGAAAAGGAGGGACGGAAGGAAAAGAGAAAGAGAGAGAGAAGGAAAAATACAATAGTCAATGGATAAATGAATAGATCCTCACTAGCTAATGAAATAAAAGTAAATTACTTCTGGAGATGGATGGTGGTGATGGTTGCACAGCGATATGAATGTACTTATTGCCACTTAACTGTACACTTAAAAATGATTAAAATGATACATTTTATGTATATTTTACCACAGCTTTTAAAATTTTCTTTTAACAAAGCAAAATAAAGCAAGTTAGGTGCAGTTTTCACCTCCCAAATTGGCAAAAATAAAAGCGTGGAAATATTCAGCAGGAATGTAAAGGCTTTTTCTAAGGTAATTAGGCAACATTTAAAAATTCACATTCCCTGTGACCTAGAAATTGCAGTGTAGGATTCTGTCCTAAGAAATATTGACACATATGTGCAAATACATACCGACCACAGTTTGGGAATCACCGAGCTGGGTTCACTGCAGCATTATAATAATGATAAATCTCAACAATCCATATAATGAAAAGTTATGTGGTCATTTGAATAAATGAGGTACATCTTTATGTCCTGGAATGGAAAGGACACACATCAAACTGATGACCTCTCCTCTGGGGAGAAAGTGGGATTAATGTGGGGGAGGGGAAGGAAGGAAAGAGGGTCTCTTAGTTTTTACTCACTATGCTTCTGTATTGCTGGGTGCTTTTTTTTTTAATAACAAGCACACCTTTTATAATTTCTTTATAAGTAATGATTGTTTTAAACTGCATGCCTTTTGAGCACGTACTCTGTGGCTTGTGCAGTTGGGAGTGTGCCTTACGCGTCAAAACCTAATGATCTATTCATTCTTCCTACCAGCTACAGAGCTCGTCGCAATGTGGCCTATGTGCCATTGTCCGTGATCATGAATAATACTGCAGGGAATCGTGCAGTGAAGAAAAATCAGAGCTGAAGAAATGTCAGGATTATCTTTCTTGTTATTCTGACTTGTTTGTCAGAAGCTGTGGCCTGGCCAGTTCTTTCCAAGAGATGCAACATGCTGCCAGCAACCCCCAGCCATCTCTCCGTTGTCTGGCTGCCGTGACCCCCATCTGGCCCCCTGAGACCCCAGCAGCCTTTGTAACACCGCCCTGGCATCTGGCATCTAATATTTGTATAACAGAAGGGGAGGCTTCTCTGTTCCTGCTTCTCCTATTCCCTGCCAGAGGTCCGCTGTTTCTCGAGATACCAGATTCTTTTTGCCCCATGAAGGGCAATCGATATGGGACCCAGCCTCATGTTAGTAGCCTTAGTGAGGGAGAGTCTCTGCCCAGATCCCCTCCCACCTGCGGGCCACAAGCCGTCCTCGCCAGGGGAGCTGAGATCTGCTTTCCTTCTTCCTAAAGATGCTATGAAACTTGCTTGTGGGCCCAGAATTCCAGCCTAAGCGGCGGCTTCTCTCCAAGTGTGCATGGACATACTTATTCCAAGGACAGATCTATGTCTACAGAGAAAAATATGTTCTGTTTAATTTTTATTAAATTTATCGGGGTGACATTGGTTAGTATAATGATACCATGTTTCGCCAAAAGTAAGACCTAACCAGAAAATAAGCCCTAGCATGATTTTTCGGGATGACAGCCCCTGAACATAAGCCCTAATACGTCTTTTGGAGCAAAAATTAATATAAGACCCGATCTTATTTTTGCGGAAACATGGTATAGGTTTCAAGCATACATTTCTATAATGCATCATCTATATCTCACATTGTGTGTTCACCACCCAGAGTCAGTTCTGTTTCCATCACCATTTATTTGACCCCCTTTACCCTCTTCTACCATCTCCCCTCCTCCTTACACTGTGGTAACCACTAAACTGTTCTGTGTGTCTATGAGTTTTTGTTTCTTTGTTTGTCTTGTTCCTTTGTTGCTTTCAGTTTTATACCCCACATATCAGTGAAGTCGTATGATTCTCGACTTTTTCTGTCTGACTTATTTTGCTTAGCATAATAATCTCAGATCAATCCATGTCGCAAATGGCAGTATTTCATCTTTTCTTTTGGCCAAGTAATATTCCATTGTATATATACACCACATCTTCTTTACCTAATCATCTATCGAAGGACATTTTGGTTGTTTCCATGTCTTGGCCAACGTGAATAATGCTGCAATGAACATAGGGGTACATACATATATCTTTACAGATCAATGTAAGAAAAATATGTTTTCCAGTCTCCCAAAAATGAGGCATCAGTAAAATTATTTTTTCCAGTTGGTCCTTGTACACATACATGTACAACTTTTTAAAATACATTTTGAAATTCACACTTGATATTTTTCCATAAAATAACTGCCATGGACATGCCAGTCACTCAGTGTCCCCATCTATCAGGAGTCACCCTGCTCTTGTTCAGGGGAGCAGAGCTGGCATAGGGAAGTTAAGTCACTTGCCCAAGGTCATGCATCTAGTAGGTGCTGGATTCAAACTCACACACTCTAACCTCAGAATCCAGACTTTCACCCACTTCCCTATACTACCTCATCTCGTTACCAGCTTACATTTTCATAAAAAGGAGATCTATTTACTTACATTTTCTAATATGAAGATTTTTAAAACACACGCAAAAGAGGATAAAAAGTACAATGAACCTGCGCATAACATATTACACAGCTTTTGAAGGACATGATAACATAGCCAGAACCAGTGTTCCATGGAACAGTTTGGGAATCTTAGACCGAGGTCAATGTGAATAGCTCCTCCAGAACTTAATTAGGAGAACATGGGCAGGACCATCGAGGCCCAGGAGAAAGCAGACCAGACCCAAGGGGGAAGCAGACAATATATAAGAGGGGAGCATGGGAGTCATGAAAACCAGGGGGAATGGGAAAGAAACTGAGTTCCTGGGGGCCCACTGGCAGCAGACAGTGTCAGCCCTTCAGTACTGTCTCAGCTACAGAGAGCCACCTCGCCCTTCTGATGGCCGTCTCAGCCCATCTCAGCACAACGCTAGCTCAAGTTCCCCTGGGTGTCATGGAAACTGAGGCTGTCACAGCTTGACTTCTCTCTCTGACTAATCTCACTTCCTTCCTCCCCTTCAACAGGAGTTTATCCAAGGCCACATCTTAATAACCATCCTGGGGGCCGGCCTGGTGACTCAGGTGGTTGGAGGTCTGTGCTCCTAATGCAGAGGCTGCAGGTTCAATTCCCACATGGGCCAGTGGGCTCTCAACCACAAGGTTGCCGGTTCGACTCCTCAAGTCCCGCAAGGGATGGTGGGCTGTGCCCCCTGCAACTAACAACGGCAACTGGACTTGGAGCTGAGCTGTGCCCTCCACAACTAAGATTGAAAAGACAACAACTTGACTTGGAAAAGTCCCAGAAGTACACACTGTTCCCCAATAAAATCCTGTTCCCCTTCCCCAATAAAATCTTAAAAATAAATAACCATCCTGGATATTAAACCATCTCAAAGTCTGCTTCCCTGGAAACCCAACCTGCGACACCCCCTTTCCCTTAAGGAAGTCCCAGTGAGTCTCTGTTCCTTGCAATCCAAAGAGCATAATTAACAGTCACCCAGAGAGTCACAGCCATAGTGGGGCTGGGATGACTACCGGACCCCATGTTTGCAGAAAACATACAGACATCAGGATAGGAGCAAGACAAAGCAAATTGAAGACTCTGTTATACTGCATGTGTCCAGGGAATATGACCCATATTTGGGCGGGAAATGCAGCTTTCTTTATTTCTCCGGGAGTGCTTGGGAGCCCACTCCAGCAGACCCGGAGTGGGTGAGCCAATTAAAGGTAACTCAGTCTCTTCCTGCATAAAGCAGTCTTCGGTCTTCATTGAGCACCTCCTAGGAGAAATGCTCAGTCTTTAGGAGTTCCTTCTTTTTTCCTTCTCCCCAAGGAGGTCCAAGGACCAGGGACTAACCTGCCTCTATCCGTTCTATACCTGCCTCTGAAGCACCTGCTGTTGTCACTCAGGGTCTGTTTTCTTGAATGACCTCCTGACTTTGCAGATTACCTGAGATCTACTGCTACTTTCCCTACAACTCTGGGGCCCTCTTCATGGGATCAGTTCACTCCTGCAGTGGTGACACCCTCACCGCTTCAAACTTATCAGCCAACCTTGGGCCCCAGAGGTATCTCTGGATGCCATGAGCAGGTCATGGGGAACTGGGTACTCTCTAAGGCCAGGCTGCCTCATCTCTGTGATAGCGCTTTTTTTTTTTTTTAATATTCCTTTCTTATTTTTCTAAATGTCAGAGTTCTCGGTCAGACTTGAAAACACTTTAAAACAAGTCTTTGGCAACCTCCAAATTATTCTTGGTGATCTTGATATCCCTCTGGCCATAATCTTGAGACCAGAAGGGCATACAAAAAGTCACCTTCTGTGATCGTTTTTTTGATGTGTCATCTTAGCTAGGCTATAGTGTCCAGCTACTTACACATTATATTACACACACACACACACACACACACACACACACACATCAGGTGGTATGATAAATGTTGTGGAAGAATTATCAAGCTGGGTGAGGCTCTGGATACATAAGGAGAGACATTTAGTGCAGAGCCTAGCACATTGTGTTATTTCTGTTACTGTCACTATGTCACCCAAGCTAGCTGGAGACCTCTCTCTGTCACCCACTATGTCCCATCCACCGCTGCTTATTTCCTATGGTGATTAATTCTCAAATTCTTCAGCTTTTTATCCCCACTAATACTCTGTGAGACTGACACTCATTATCACTTACCTGTATCATAGCAATAATCTCCTACCCTCCCTGCATCCATCAAATCCATTGACATCGTGACAATAGCAAACACGTGCACAGCCTTCACTATGTGCCAGAGGCTGTTCTAAGCACTTTGCAACCACAGGAAGTGCATACTATTGTCATCACCATTGTACAGATGAGGACACTGAGGCCCAGAGGAGCTAAGTGCAGACCAGCCTCTCCTCCCCTTCTTTGCCTCCTTCCTTGTTCCACCATACCTCACTTCTGTTGAGATTTACAGCAACATAATTTCACCAACTCTGTCACTCAGGACCATGAGATCTAGGGCAAATTCCTTCAGTTCTGTCTTAGTTTGGACTGCCATAAGAAAACACCATAGACTTGGGGGGGGGGGGGTTAAACAACAGAAATTATTTCTCATAGTTCTGGAGGCTGGGAAACCCAAGATCAAGGTTTCAGCTCTTGGTGAGACCCTCTTCCTGGCTTACCGACTGCCGCCTTCTCACTGTGTGCTCAACACGATCTTTCCTCTGTGCGCGTGTGGAGACAAAGCTCTCATGCCTCTTCCTCTTCTTGCAAGGGCACTAATCCCATCAAACGAGCTCCACCCTCATCTAAACCTAATTACCTCCCAATGGCCCCACCATCTACTACCATCACATGGGGAGTTAGGGCTTCACCATGTGTATTTTTTCAGGGACACAAACATTCAGCCCATAACAAATTCCATAACAGCAAAAAATAGGGCTAATAATACTTCCTCCCAGAGTTGTCATAAGAGCTCAACAACCTGGTAGTAGTTGCAGCTACTGAGATAGCACAAGCAAAACATGTAAGACCAAGCCGGCCACATAGTTAAAGGTCCCATGAATGTCAGCTATGATTACGAGTGGCATTACACATTCCTTAGCTCAGGTCAACGTCCACAGCCACGTGGATCAGCGAACACCACCACTGGATCTGGTGTAGACTTGTCCTGTTATACCCATCACACATCATCACATCTATCGATGTGTCCACTTCCCATTACAGGCCACAAACATCTCAAGTCACAAGGTCATAGGCCAAGACACCTTGGAATTCCCCGCACCTGGCCTGGTGTCCAGCATCTGATAGGCACCCAGGAAATGCTTGTTAAATAAATATATGAGCAAATGAAAGAATAAACCAGGTCAAGTGAAACTCAGACTCCCAGGTGAGAACTCCCTGGTTTACTCAACTGGTCACAATATTGTTACGCGCTTTGGGGACAGAATTCCTATGTTTGTATCAGTTCACAGAGAGCTAAAAGTCAGAGTTCCTATTCCGGACCAAATTCAGGACCTGCACGGTCATCTGATTTAAATGTTAATGGGTGTGATGGGATGAATTGTGTCCCCCCCCAAAATTCATGTTACAGTGCTAACCCCCAACACCTCAAAATGTAACTGTGTTTGGAGATAAGCCCTTTGAAGTGGTGCTTGAGTTAAAATGCAGCTGTTAAGGTGGGACCATACTCCAGGCTGAGTGCTGTCCTTGTAAGAAGAGATTTGGACACAGAAAGGCATCAGGGATGTGCGTGCACAGCACAACCACGTAAGGACACAGAAAGAAGGCGGCCATCTGCAAGCCAAGGAGACAGGCTCCTGAAGAAATGAAACCTGCTGACACCTTGATTTTGGAGTTCTAGCCTCCAGAGCTGTGAAAAATAAATTTCTGTGGTTTAAGCTCCCCAGCCTATGTTGTTTTGTTACGCAGCCCGAGTCAACTAATAATACTGAGGGCAAGGCCTCGTCCCTACCCTTCCACTTCTGGAAAGCTTCCCCCAACTTCCTGGCAAACCTTTTCCAACCCATTCTGGATATTTTTTCTTTTCTTAATTTCAGGACTCGGACACTTTCCTCCACCCATCATCACCACCTTCAAAACAATGCTGTCCTTTACCATTTCCAGAAACCTCTTTGGACACATTAATATTAATCTTGGGAGCATTTATTGGGTGGCCTGAAATGATAACAATAGAACAATACTGAGACTAGCTTAGAAAATGCTATAGTGGAGGAGTAGCACAGTGTAGGGAAATTATAAAAATAAAGCCAAGTAGTTGAATGGCTCCCCTTATAGAATACATCTCACCTACAAAATGCTTTCCCAGGCTTGTCTCACTGATCCTTGTGACAGCTCAGTTTTATCCCCAGATCTTAGATGACGAACTTCAAGTTCAGAGATGTGAAGTGACTGCTGGGGGCCCAGGGCTGGTAGGTAATGGTGCCAGCATGTTCACCCAGCTCCCCTGGTCAGCTCCCCTGCCCCTATGAGCTATCCAAGGTGCTTTATAAATAAGTCTACACTTGCATTAGAAAAGGGGGCTTTGCCTGAGAGCAGTTACTACCACACTCCTTCCTGGAGATGCAATGATAGTAAGTCAAACCCTTGTTATACTAGGCTGTTGTAAATTAGTACGCCCTCTCTAGTGAGCTGTTGATTGTCTTTTCATAAGGCTTAACTGGAGCGAAGCGTAGAAATTTGGCTCCAAGCCAAAGAGAAACATATTGCATAAAAGAGAAAAAGAATACAAATTCTGAAATGAGCAAATTAACTGAAAATAACATGGCAATTTTGCATAGTCTTTAAGGAAGAGGACAAAAACTGTAGTATGCAGGAGCCATTTAATTTTATGCAAATTAAATAGAAGTCAGAAATGAATGAAAATCGGTGCAAACTACAAAAAATAACTAAAGAAACAGTGAGAACGTATCCTACACAGACACTTGCACTGGTTTTGTTTGTTTTAATTCATTTGCAGTACTGTTTATAGTGGTCCTTTCCATAGACCCAGGCAAGAGAGACTGGCACATTAGAGGACTTCCCTCCATATACAAGCACCATGCGGGCCCAGGGCACAGGCTTCCTCTGCTACGTATCCTGGAAGCAAGGGGTGCAAGGGGTGACTGCACCTCAGTGACAGAGAGGTCTGGGGCTGTACCACTGCCAGCACCAACGATTACATGCTTCGGTGTTTAGGGGTAGTTGGAGGGACAAAGCACTTACCTAAGCACTTCTGTACTCAAACCTTTTCTCCCATAGATTCTTGCATAACCAGGACCCCCAGTAGTACCAGGTGGCTATGTTCTTCCTCCTTTTTCCATTGCAGTCTGTACCTCCAAAAATTAGCGCAGGAATTCCTGTAGCTACAGGAATTATTAATACTTACAAATCAGCACAGTATGCCCAACAGTTGTATAGGACAGCTAAGAACTATATTGCAATCATAAATAGCTCATATTATTCTTTAATTTGTGTGCATGTCAGTCTAAACATAACACATGAAGCAAAATACAGATTATTTACATTGGCCATGAGATAGACATTGAATGCAAGAACTGCAAAGAGTTTAATTTTTCTAAAATCATTCATTGAATTTAATCACATCTACAAAACATTTAAATACTTTGTTTTTAAATAATGGGGGTTTACACTTTTGAAATTCACTAATATTTATATTTTGCTTTAGAATAATAATGTTAATATTTTAGAAGATAATCTTTTTCAAAACGTGAAATCTATTTTAACAGTTTTGTGTTTTACATAATTGAATTCACATTTTTTATGAAAATACCATTGATCCCCGTTATTCATAGATGCCAGAGTTGAGAATTTGCCTACTTACTGAAATTTACTTGTAACCCCATAATCAATAGTCACAGGGATTTTGTGGTCATTTGAGGACATGCACAAAGTGCCAAAACATTTGAGTCCCAACACACATTCCCAGCTGAGGCCAAACAATGCAGCGTTCTACCTTCCATTTCAGATCTCATGCTGCAAACAAGCGTCCTTTTGCGGTCTATTTCATACCCTGTTTTTCTCACTTTTATCAGTGATTTCACTGTTTAAAATGGCCCCAAGCATAGTGAAAAATGCTATTTAGAGCTCCTAAGTGCCAAAAGACTGTGATGTGCCTTACAGAGAAAATGCATTTGTTAGATAAGCTTTGTTCAGGCATTTTATAATGTTGGTTGTATGATTTCTGTGTTAATGAACCAACAATATATGCTAAGTAAGGTGTCTTTCAACTTTCAATAGAAACACACATAGAACAAGGTTATGTATTGATCAGCTGAAGAAAAGGTTGTGACCAGAGGCTCACAGGAACCTAATTTTGTATTTCCCCTAGGAACAATGGTTTAGTATTTGTTAATTCAGCATTGGTGGGGACTTTATAGAACATAACTACCCTAAATAACAAAAATCGACCATATAATCAAATTCTGTACACTTTGATACAATTACACTTTATTTTTTAATTGTCTAGATCATTACTATCCATAGAACAGAAGTTATGTGAAAATATTGATAACACAATTAGTAATTATGCTTAAGTGAAAGCAAAAAAAAAATTGTGGAATAAATTTCCAATAATTTATGAATCCCGTATGTCTTCATCGTTCTTTCAAACATTCCCAACCCATCAATAGAACACCCAGACCCGCAGAATACTTAAAAAATTCAGTCATTTGTGATATTTTGCCCACTTTTGCTCATAGAAAAACTATCTCTTTTCACATTTTTTAAATGTGTTATGAAATTGTATCTGTTACGCAGAAGGTTAGAATGTATTTCATTTAACACTATGCTCGCTAGCTTTATAACTTAAATATTTAGACATGCACTATGTGAATCTCCATTTGTACTCTTGTCCTGGGCCCTGCAAACATTAGGGGGAGTAGTCTGTGATAGCAAACTGCTGAAAATAATATCAATGTAGATCAATATGGTATTGATTAAATAACATGTGATACATCTGTATAATAGAATCACATGCAGCCTTTAAGAAGAAAAAGAAAACATGGTGGACTTGGAGCTAAATGGCTAGGATTCAAATCGTGTCTCTACCTACTAGATGTGTGACCATAAGTTATTTAACCTCTTTGTGTCTCAGTTTCTTCATCTGTAAAGAGGGAAGTACTAGTATTTTGCTGATAGGATTGTTGTGTGATTAGAGTCAATACATGTAAAGTGCTTAGAACCGTAATGGATACAGAGTAATTCCGTATTTCCCTGAAAATAAGACCTAGCCGGACACTAAGCTCTAATGCATCTTTTGGAGCAAAAATTAATATGAGACCAGTTATTATATTATATTAGACCCAGTATTATACTATATTATATTATATCTGGTATTATATTATATTATACCTGATCTTATATTATAGTAAAATAAGACCGGGTCTTATATTCATTTTTGCTCCAAAAGATACATTAGAGCTGATTGTCCAGCTAGGTCTTTTTTTCGGGGAAACACAGTTGTATATAAATTTAGCTATCAGTAGTATTATGTTCATTATTTGCACTGATATGATATAATCTCCAAGATGTAGTAAGAAAAAAGTACAGTGCAGAGTGTGTATTCATACACTATCATTTGTAAAAATAAATTTTAAAAAATGTGTATATACATACATGCTTGCATACCATATATGCTTTCAAGCACATATACTTGAAAGAAAACACAAGAAATTGGCACTAGTGATTGCTTCCAGGAAGGGAAATGGGAGATCTGGGGCTTGGAGGTGGGTGAGAGAGTTTACACTGTATGTTCCAGTTACTCTGCATAACAAATCACCCTGAAAAAATCTCAGTGGCTTAAAACGACAATCACGTATAAGATTCACAGTTGCTGTGGGCTAGGAACCCTGACAGAGCCCAACAGAAATGGTTCATCCCCACTCCACGATGTCTGTGGCCTTTACGCTCTCGTTGCTTTTATTTCATTTGGTCACTATCTTAGGTTGATTTTTCAGGTCTGTGTCCCCCCCTAGACTGTATGAGCCTTCAGAACAGGAACCTCAGCTTACTCATCTCTGTATCACTAGCAGGGTATAGCATAGACACTCAGACAAATCTTGGTGGAGGAATAAAGAAGGACAAACACACGTCCTCATTTTTCCCCGAGTCCTTTTATTCTTCATTTCCTAATCCCAGGTATGCCCGCCACCTCTTCATTGGCTAATAGCATGCTACAGAGATTGACATTGCAACCCTAGAAGTAAAGCCTGATTTGTTCTTAGGTAGACACATCTTGTATCTGAGCAACTTTTCCAAGAACTTTATCAACGTAGAGCACTAGTGCTACAGACTGAATGTTTGTGTCCCCCAAAATTCATGTGTTGAAATCCTGACCCTGAAAGTGATGGTGTTAGGAGGTGGGGCCTTTGGGAGGTGATTAGGTCATAGGGTGGAGTCCCCCTGAATGGGATTGATGCCCTATAACAGAGACCCCAAGAGCTCCCTCGGCCTTCCACCATGTGAGGATGCAGTGAGAAGACCGCCATCTACGACCCAGGAAGCAGGTCCTCACCCGACACTGAAACTGTCTGCACCTTACCTTGGACTTCCCAGCCTCTGGAACCCTGAGAGACGAGTTTCTGTTTGTAAGTCCCGCAGTCTATAACATTCTGTTATAGCAGCCCGAACAGACTAAGACAACAGGGGTAGAAAATGTAGGACTGCAGCCCATTGGCAAGCACGGTTCAGAGAGCAGACTTCACATCTACATCAGGGGCAGGAAACCTAAGACCTCCAGGCTTTCCATTGAAGTAGATGCAAGCAGGGAGGGAAGAATGATATTCATTTGGGAAAAATATACTTCTGAACATTGATATGAAAGAAAAACACAGAAGACAGACTGTTCTGTCAAAAGACACAAGTAGTAGTAGCTAACACAAACACCTCACGGACGAAGCGAATTATCTTTTGGGGAAGAGCTCCATCAGGTACATATGGTAGAAAAGGAGGCCTGTAAACCTCCTTTCAGCAAGAACCAGGGTAGCAAAAAAGAAGTACATTGTTCTGCTGGAGAGAAAGAAGTTGGTATTTCTCAGAGGGATGAATGAAGAGAGGAAGGAGTGAATCAGAAAAGGAAAAGAGATAGTGAGACAGTATGGGTTTGGGGCTACCTAGGAGAACCACAAAGGGTAGATCACCCAAGGCACAAAAAGGGATTTTAGGACCAAAGATGTGTCATTAAAAATACAGATTTACCCCTCCCCTTAACTCACAAACCTTTAGTAAAAGTTGTGCTACAAACACACCAATCTTAAGTTGCTTTGAAGAAGAGAGTTAAGACCAAGGATTTACTATGTTTGGGTATGCATCAATATGGAGACACAACAATTCAGAGAAACCAGAAGTAACCATAAGAACAGAATATTTCTGAAAATTCAGAGTAACCATGATCATGGGAGTGCATCAAACAGGAGCTGTAATCATTCTCATCTAGATCTTTGTCAGATCCCAGAAGACACCTGGGTTACATAAAAATTTCAGAAACATCTCTCTGGTGGAGGTAAAAGGAGAATTTAGAAGTTAACGGGATGATTTCTGAATAACAGATGCTAAGGCACTGATTGAAATGCCCCATTACAGCAGTGTTTAAACTGTTGGTCACAACCAATTAGTGGCTCATATAAACAAATTGGCAGGTCACAATCAATATTTTTAACAAAATAATAAAATGGAAAGGAATAGCTCAACACCACTAGCCATAGGGAAATGAAATTAAAACCTTGAAGAAATATGACTCTACATCTATAAGAACAGCTAAAATTAAAGATAGTGACAATACCAAATACTGGTGAGGAAGCTAAGAAACTGGAAATCTTACACATTGCAGGTGGGAATATAAAATATATGGCCACTCTGAAAAACTGTTCGGCAATTACTTATAAAACAAACATACACTTACCATATGACCCAGCAATCACTCCCCTGGACATTTATCCCAGAGAAATGAAAAGTTATGTGCACAGACAGAAAAAAAATGTACAAAAATGTTCACAGCTGCATTATTTTTAATAGCTAAAAGCCAGAAATAGTCAAAATGACCTTCAATAGGTGGTACATTCATACCATGGAAAGATTCAGAAATAAAACTGAATGAACTACTGGTACACTCAACAACTTGAATGGATCTCAAGAGTATTATGCTGAATGGGAAAAGCTAATTTTAGACAAAATTTTAGAGATGGAGAACAGAATAGTGGTTGCCAGGGGTTCTGGGTGGGGGTTCTGGGTAGGTGAGTCTCTAAAGGAATTCCCTTTGTGGTGATAGGGTAGGTCTGTATCTGGATTGTGGTGGTTGCACAACTTTATACATGTGATAAAATTGCATAGAACTATACATACATGTACACATGAACATGCACACACACAAGTGCACATAATAATTGGTGAAATCTGGAAATGGTTTATAGATTGCAGCAATGTCAGTTTCCTGACATTGGATACATTTTCCTGATTTGGATACTGCATTATAGTTATGTACGATGTCACCACTGAGTACACAGGGAACCTCAGTGTACTTTCTTTGCAACTTCTTTTGAATCTATATTTCAAAATAAAGAGGTTTTAAAAATGATAAGGAATAGAACAAAGAAGGTTAGAGTGCACCACTCACAGTAAGAGAGTATTGTTCTGGGGAAACTTTGGTTTCATTTATGTATGTTCATGTGAACACTGAGTCACAATGTGAAATGTATTTTTAATGTACTTCTTTGGTGGAGGGCTACGGGGAAGGAATGGTCATCAAGGTCAAAAACAATTTGAAAACCACTACTTTATAGCAAGCTTGGAAAACTCAGACCTAGAAGAGCCAGGTAGGCAGTGTGAAGAAGTGAAACAGGACTGGTTCACTAACCTTTCACTGCATTAATTAATTTCAAGTTTGTTCTCCAAAATGTGTCAAAAATCCACAGAAAATAATTATAGTATTTATATTTTTAAGTAAATACAGTTAAGGTGCTACGTTTTATTAAAATAAATAATTACTTCAAAGTATAAAATTTCCTATTGTTATTCATTCTTGAAAAACACAAAAATATAGAAAAACGTACATCTGCTTTCCTACACTTCCTTTCCGGAACACTGAGCTTGCCGGGTAAAGTTGAAAGCCGCTGTCAGCGGTATGAAAATATCATTCGACTGTAGACGAACGTTGCAGCAAAAATGTTAAGATTGTCATCACTCATCTTTCCCATATGCCCGTCATAGCTCTTACCATGGCAGGTTTCAAAATGATGTAAATATTCTTTACTTCCACAAATGAACATGCTCTTTCTTAATTTTTTTGGTATCATATGGTACCCTTGATCCAGCCGTTTTCCCCACTTTTGATAGCGAATTCGTTTATCTATTGCTGAGTAACAAATGACTCCAAACCTTAGCAACATAAAACAACAAGTATTTATTATCTCAGTTTCTGGGAACGACTTAGCTAGGTGGTTCTGGCGCGGGGTCTCTCAGGAGATTGCGGTGGAACTGTCAGCCAGAGCTGCAGCCATCTGAAGACTCAAATGGGGCAGAGGATCCACGGCTGAGCTCACCTGTTGACAAGCTCAGCTCCTCACTGGCTGTTGGCCAGAGACTTGACCTCCTCACCACATGGGACTCTCCGTAGAACTGTTCCCATGGCAGCTGGCATCCCCCAGAACAAGAGATCTAAGAGAAAGAGAGAGAAAGCCAGGCACTAAAATGGAAATTAGTCTCTTGTAACTTAATCTCAGAAATGACATACTATGTCCTCTGCCATATGCCAATGGTCACACAGACTACCCTGGTACGATAGAAGAGGTGACTACACACGTGTGGGAACAGGAGGCAGGGATCATTGGGGGCCATCTTGAAGACTGACATCCACACATAGAGACCTGTGAACAAGAAATACTTCTCTAGTTTAAATAAACATCAGTGCATACATGATAAATGGCAACTGACACTGGTCTCCATGCTGGGAAGACACCAGGGAGTGATGGAGAATCCAGTAACGTGAAGAAGACATATCCTGTTTCAAGGGGACAGCAGCTAATCATGGCTGCCATGAGAAAATACAGACCCAGTGTTGCTTCGATTTGGAAATCTTCCGATGTCTGCATATTGGCTGAAGTTTTTTGTTAAATTTAATGTGACCAAACAAAACAAATTGTAACAGCTGCATCCAGTCGCCAGTTCTCAAACCCTGATGCAAGATCTAGACAAGGATGGTGCCGCGGTTCTGAGCTCAGAGTTTGGAATCAGCCAGACCTGGATTCAAGTTCCAGCAATGCCAATTGCCAGCTGAGTGACCTTGACCAAGCCTCAGACCCTATGCTATAAATCAGAGATGATTAAAAAAAAAAAAGCACCATTTCACACTATTTTGGAGAGGATGAAGTGAGATAATAACACGTAAATTCCTTAACACAGGGCCTGGAACACAGCGACTGCTCAGTAATGTTAGTTGTCGTCATTATTCCTATTCTAGCACCAGAGATGAAAACTGAAACAATAATATCCTCACTCACACTGTGGCTGGTAGCCACGTGGGCAACCTAAGCAATCGCCAAGGTTAGGGGTTTAGGGGTTCATCCACACATCCACAGAGAACAATCATTACTGACGCTGAACCTCAAAGGCCCACTTTACTTTCTTCACAATTTTATCTTGGACAAGTCCTGAAATTCCATGACCTACAAAGAGAAATAGCATTTTGATGGCACGGAAAATGCAGAGGTCACATCCTGATTTCTTTGCTTCCTGAAGCTCCTTTGTATGAGAGTCACACAGCTATTTTCAGGCTGGCAAAACTGGCACACAAAAGGAGTCTGTTTCACAACTGGAATGAGAGCAAGAGGACCAGGGAAGTCATCTAGGGAGAAGCCGTTTTGTTCACTTGTGAGCCTATTCTGGCCCAAGGCCTGAACTATCTCTGTAACAGTCCACATGTTTGGCTATCCACTACTCACTGAATGTCTCCAATGACAGGGAACTCATCACCCACCCCAAAGTAGCTTATTCCATTTTGATTAGGAATTTCATGCATCTGTACAAACGATATTGATTGAGCACTTACTGCTATATTTCATGGATTGCCTTTGGTGCTGGGGATACAATGGTAAATGAGACAGAGCTGGTCTCCCATTTCCCACTGTGGGAGACAGACAATAAACAAAGAAATGAATATGTAACATGTTTGGTAGAGATGGATTCTATGAAGAGAAATGAAACAAGATAAAGGTTTGGAGAATGACAGGGGTGTTGTTCTATGAGTGGCCAAGGAGGGTTCTCTGAGATGAGACTTAAGCAGCTTTCTAAATGAAATAAAAAGGTGCACTATGTGAATGTCTAGACTAAGCAGGACCTCTCACATGAACATCTCAGAAGGGCAAAGGCCCTGAAGCAACAGTGAATGTCTTCCTTTGAGTCAAAGGAAATCTGGACGGAACTCTTCCTTCCTCATCATAGAGCCACAAATCTCACTGCTACGAGAGTTAAATTAAGCATGGTGATCATGTCTCCCTGTCCTTGTAGGGTTTATGGCCAAGCCAAGAGCTCCACATCTGTCCCTAGCAGATTCATCTCATCATATTTTGTCCATTTCTCTACTGAATCAAGCTTGCTTTAGCACTTAGAGTTGCATCCTTCCTAATATTATCAGCATTCTATCTACATCCCCATTCAAGTCCCTGAAGAAAAAGAAGTCAAATTGAACAGGCCTGAGGCTTGGATTCCCATGGCAATTGCCAAAGGATCCTCCACCCCCAGGTTGACAGTCACAGAGAATCCCTTAGGTCCCTCTTAACAGCTCTACATTTTCCAGAGCATCTTTCTCAACAAAGAAGATGGAAATGTAATTGGAGTTGAGTGGTTCGGCTTTCTCTATACCATCTGTGAACAGTATACACGTTCCAAGAAGCAGGCTGAAATGTTGTCAGACATACTCGTAAATGACACCCAAGTCATAAGTGAATACAAGGCATAAGCACGCGCTTGTTGATTGATTTGAAGTCATTTATTTACGGCACTAGACTAGTGACTTAAGAGTCTCCTCTTCTGTCTATCTACCACATCCAGAACACTGCCAGATATTTCATGGGCATTCGATAAACATTTATTGAATGAGTATATGAGATCTGACAATTAAGTTCGTGAACTTGTTGCAACAATATTGCTAAACTTTTTTGACAACAGAGGGATTATTCATTATGAAATTGTGCCAACTGGACAGTTAACCAAGTTTATTAATTGGAAGTGCTGAAAAGGCTGCGTGAAAAAGTTAGACAACCTGAACTTTTTCACAATTCATGGCTCTTGCATCATGACAATACACCAGCTCACACACCACTGTCTGTGAGGGAGTTTTTAGCCAGTAAACAAAAAACTGTATTGGAACACCCTCCCTAATCACTTGATCTGGCCCCCAATGACTTCTTTCTTTACCCGAAGATAAAGGAAATATTGAAAGGAAGACATTTTGATGACATTCAGGACAGCAAGTATAATACGATGACAGTTCTGATGACCATTCCAGAAAAAGAGTTCCAAAATTGCTTTGAAGGGTGGATTAGGTGCTGGGTCAGTGTACAGCTTCACAAGGGGAGTACTTTGAAGGTGACCATAGTGATATTCAGCAATGAGGTATGTAGCACTTTTTCTAGGATGAGTTTGTGAACTTAATTGTCCAAGCTTGTATGTGTATTATGGAAGATATTTAGGAAAACTCCCCAAGTGGGAGCTGAGACCCTGGCACCACTAAGTTATGATTTGTTCACCTCATGGTGTTCTAGTTATGTGTTGCTGCATAACAAAAAATCCCAAAACTTAGTGACTTAAATCAACTACTTTTATTTTGCTCATGAAACTACCATTTGGCCAGAGACAGCTGTGTCTGCTCCACTCAGCATTAGCTGGGGCAGTTTGAAGCTTCAAAGACTCACCTGCTTGCACGTTTAGTGGTTGATGCTGGCTATAGGTTCAGACCTCAGCTGAGGCTATGGCTGGAATGCCTACAAGTGGCCTTCCCTTGTCGGAGCTTGGTTTTCTCAGAGCATGGAGGCATCCTGAGAGTCAGGCAGAGCACCATGGCCTTTTACGACCTACACTCATAAATCAAAAAGCATAACTTCTGCCACATTTTCTTCACTAGAATAAAGTGAAGGACAATCTATACTCAAGAAATGGTGGGAGAAGTGTCAAAGAATATGTAGACGTTTTAAAACCACTACCCATGGGATTGAATGAGACTCATAATTTGACCGTTGTTCTTTTTTTTATTATTGAGATATAATTGACATATAACATTATATTAGTTTCAGGTATACAACAAAATGATTCAGTAATTGCATATATTGAGAAACAATCACCACAATAAGTCTAGTTAACACCATCACCCTACAGTACAATTTTTTTTTCTATGACCATTGTTCTTAAGCAACAAATGCCAAAGAGGCTACCTGCTTCCTTAGAGATGGGCCACAGAGATGCACTGAGTGAGAAGAAAGAATATCTACAAGTCCACTTAAAGCTCCTTTGTTTGGGAATCCTGCGTGCTTGATATGTTTGAAATGTGTGTCTCCATAGCTAGATCTAGAAGAAATAGATTCCTTAGTTTCTCAAATAAAAGTTGGAATTGGAGTTAACCATGGGTCCAAATTGGAACAAGTGAATATTCCCATGCTCGGGCAAAAGCTGGTGCCCAAGAAAGTAATGACTTAAATAATGCCTGGCATGACAAGTGAAAAGGAATTAAGTGCCAGGGAGACCCTCCACAGAGTCAATGTCTCCGGATGTCTGGATATTTTCATGCTCAAGTTTGGCAGAACCTTCAATGGTATATGACAAAGACGATTCTAAGTCCATCCAACCCTGCGTTCTTTTATTAATACTCCTGGACACACAGCTTGACTACATTTCCCCTCTCCATTGATGGTGGATTTGGCCAGTGGGATGTTAACAGACATGAGGTGACATGACATGCTTTCACACAAACTTCAACATTTCTACACTCTCTTGCAGTACAGCCCTCTTGCTGTTTTGCCATCACCTTGGCAGGAACAATGTCCAGCTAAATCTTGGTCCAGAGGACAAGACAGCTGAGGAGCAAAACTGGATCCAACCAACAGCTAGGTAGGGGCCATGCCCAGCCTAGCCCAACCTAGCAGCAGCTGACCTGCAGATAAATGAGTGAGAATAAACGTTCTTTTAAGCTGAGTTTTGTGGTAGTTTGTTACACGGCATGTTGCGGCAATAGTTGAATGATACATCAATAAAATGTGAGTGTGGCCTTCTAACAAAGCTGTCATACTAAGCTTCCACTTGATGCCTGTTCTTTATTTCATTTAAGCTTTTATACCAAAGCTGTTTTACAGATGAAGAAACTAGGATACAGGAAAAGACTTGCCCCAAGTCACACAAGAAGTTTGGTATAGCAAACTCATAAGCCTAAATTTATTTCCTTCTGCTCCAAACACACTGAGGAAATGTGAGAAAAGCAAATAAAATCAGGAAAGGACCACACAGAATTGAGGATGTTTCCACCAAGTGCCACTTTAAAAGAGCTTGGTAAAACGCCTTGACACTTGAAAAAAGGTGACTAGCTTCACCCCCTGGGTTGTTAATTTATGGAACTTATTATCTAAAGATGTTGCACAGGCTGAAAATACAAATTTTCTAAGAAAGATCTGAATAATTATACGACTCCTATAATGGGTCGTATGCAAGGTTTGTAGGGATACCTTCAAGGTTAACTTCAAGGAGGAAAACTGCACCCTCCGACACAGCATTCCTAGGAACCCTGAGAGAAGAAACACCACCGGAGAGCCCTGCCTGCTCCCGCCACCGCCGTTCAGGCAGTTCCTGCAACAAGCACTTAAGGAGCACCCGCCACGACTCCGGCAGCAGCTGCCCAGCTCAGGGGTGGGAGACGACGATGAGAGGGCAACTGATCCCCAATATGAGCAAAGAGCAATGGAAGGCTATCTGCTCCTCCACCCCATGTCTCCACCTCTGGGACCCCCCTGTTTGGATTCTTTTGATGCGAGACCACGCAAGGGCTCAGCCTCCGGAAAGAAAGGAAAAGGGCGGAAGGGGGTTCTGGTGGGGCAAAGGCAAGAGGCCTGGGGCTGAATAGGGGTGTCTCCTGCAAGCAGGGACCGCTACAGAGCGCGCGGGCACGCCCGCACACCCACAACCACACACACACACCCGTTAGCCCACCCCCAACTACACACACACACCCGTTAGCCCACCCACAACTACACACACACACACACACACGTTAGCCCACCCCAAGCCCACGCCCGTTCTGCGGGTGAGCAGCAAATTCCCGGAGAGGGCAGTACGGCCCCAAAAGAAAACCGAGGGCTCAGCACCCACCCTGGCGGCGCTCGCGGTCTCCACGCCGGGTGCACCACGAACTGGGGCTACGGCGCGCGGGGGCCGCAGGCGCGGGAAAAGCCGCACCCAGCCCGGCCCGCAGCGGGCGGAGGGCGCGGCGGGAAGCGAGCGGCTCGCGCGCAGCGCCCGCCCCGGCTGCCGGCACCGCCCCCGCTGCGGCGAGCGAGGGGCGGGGCGGGGCGCGAGGTATATAAGGTGAGGGGCGGCCACCGCTCTTTTGTCTCTTGCTGCAGCGACGGGAGCGGTCACTAGGAATCTCGGCTCGGAGCGAAGACCAGGGTGAGCACTGAGCTGGGTGGGGAGGCCCCTCGGGGTGGGGTCGGAGCGGGGCCCCGGGCCTGCGCGCCGCCACCCGGGCGCCCTTCTCCGACCCCGACGGGACGCCCGGCGGGCGGACCACACCCTGGGGCTGCGGAGAGGGTGCGGGACACGCCCGGGTCCTGGGCCTCGAGGCTGCTGGGAACGCCCGGCAGAAGCGCCACGTCCGGAGGCGCGGGCGGGGAGCGGAAAGGGGTACGCCGGCCCCGGCCGATCGCCTCGGTTTGCCCACTAGGATTGTTTTAAGAAAATGGCAGACAAGCCCGACATGGGGGAAATCGCCAGCTTCGATAAGGCCAAACTGAAGAAGACGGAGACGCAGGAGAAGAACACCCTGCCGACCAAAGAGAGTGAGTGCCCCCCCACCCCCGCCTCGGGCCCCGCGGGCCGCAGCCCAGCTCCCCACCCCACCCTGCGGATGCCTACTCCCTGGGCGGTCCCGGGCCCCGTTTCTGCTACACAAAGCGCCTGTCTCCCCAGCCCCAGTCCTCTTTCTTAATCCCCAGACCTCGTGGCTCCTCACCCACTCGAGGTTTGTAAGTCCCTCGGTTTGGGGGCTTGCAAGGTGTTCTCTCTCACCCCCCAATACCCGCTTACCGCTCTCCACCAGCCATTGAGCAGGAGAAGCGGAGTGAAATTTCTTAAGAACCTGGAGGACTCCCCACCCCCGTCATCTTGGAGACTCCAGTCGTGATGTGGAGAAGGAGCCACCTGCAAGATGGACACGAGCGACAAGCTGCACTGTGAACCCAGGCACTCCGCGCCCATGCCATCGGCTTGTGGGTCTCCGAGGGGACCCCGCCTAATCGGACTGCCAAATTCTCCGGACTGCCCTGGGATATTGTAGAAAATTATTTGTATGATTAATGAAAATAAAACACACCTCGTGGCATGGCTGGCGTGGTCTGAGTCTTAGTTGGGTATGCGTGGGTAGTGCAACTGCAGCAAAGCCCCAGGCGCCAGAGTCAGTTCCTGCCGCAGGGAGGGGAGGGGGTCACAGATGGGCTGGCTTGGCAAGACCGTTTTTCATTTTTACCTGCTTCTCCATAAGATTTCATGAATATTAGCTACTTAGCTCTTCTGATGCAATCCATGTAAAATTAAACCCCACTTTGTCATTCTTGGAAGCTGTTTTGAAAAATGCTTTTTCAGAAGAGCAGGACAGGGTTTATATTTGATAAGCTTTTATAGTCCTGTTTCTGGCCTCAAAGCTCTGATTCACACCAGGAGAGTACAGTGATTTAAAGTCTGAGAAGAAAGGGGGAACAGACTAAATCTGGAATGGAGGAATTGGGCGAGGTCACAGTCTCCAAAAGGCTTTCTCTTGGAATTTAAAGAGGAGGCATTAAAACAAAAACAAAGGCGTGATCCAGAGGAACATCAGAACTAGAGTAACGAACATCCGAAAGAGAAAGAGTTGTGGCCCACAACCTAGCCTTTAACCTTCCACAAAAGCGTTAGCCATTAGAGGAAGTGCGGGGCTGAGCCACCTCCTGTGCTGTCATCAGCCGGAAGAGTGGGAGTGTGGAGGGAGGGCGGGCCCTTCCCTCGGTAGCTGAGCCCCACAGGGTCACACCCTCTGGACCCACAGGGAAGAGGGGGGACAGGCCCAGAGGGGCCTAGCCTAGGGGAAGGGGAGTGCTTGAGGCTGCAGGGCATACTGGAGCAGAAGAAACAGGCTTGTGATTCCAGGGGTGGGTTTTCTTATAAGGGTGGAGGAGCAGACAGTGATTTGTCACAGATTTTTGTCTGACCATAAGGGCTGGACACTGGGTGAAGGTAATTGGAATGAGGTGCAGCCCCTGTCCACAGCTACCTAAAATTCAGTGGGTGAGACGCAGCCACAGCAGACCTGAGGCTGAGGGAGCCACTGCCTTGTTTTGCATAAAGGAGTGAGAGCTGTGCTGTGGAGGGTAAATGATGGGCTGGAGAGAAGAAATCAGAAAGGGAGGCTGCCGAGAAGAAGGTTAGCTGGGAAGAAAAAAGGTTAGTGCCGACACTAACATTTACTGAGTGTCTGCTATGAGCCAGGCACTGCGAGGAGCTTTAATTCTCAAACTGTTAAGGCAGTATGGCTGTTACCCATTTTCCAGATGGGGAAACTAAGGTTCAAAGAGACTAGGGATTCGCTAAAATCACAGTGAGTAGTGGAGCCAGAATTTGGGGCCAAGGATGTGCTTTGGGAGATCCTATAGCCCAATGTTTGGGACATCTGTTGTGTCACATGTTTCATGAAATTTCACTACTTGAAGCATCTTTATAATTGACCTTGTTGGGATCTATCGTTGAGAGGTTAAAGAAAAGGAAACAGAAGAAATCACTACTACCTTCAAACAGTAACAGTATGTTGATGAGCAGGGCTTTGGAGGAAGATAAAGCTGAGTAGGGGGCTTGTAATAAAATAATCAGTCTTTCTGACTCCATCTTGCTCAAGCCTGCCCAGGTCCCAGAACATGTCAGCAACTTCTCCTTAGTCCTGCACATAGGTATGCTAATCACTGAGGAATCTCACCTGTAGCCTGGGAATTACTGAAACATCCTCCCTGCTCAAAATTACCTCCCCAAGGAGATAAGGAAGGTATGTACAAAAATAATGATTGTTTATCAAAAGATTTATGGGAACCGCATGACTGGGACCACGGCAACCGGGAGTTGGAGTTGGTTAACCAAAACAGAAGTGTCACCATACCCCCTTGGACCCTTGCTGGCGTCCAGATGTGTGCAGTCATCAATCACCTGACCTCAGTCCCCTCCCATATTCCCCCTGCCCCTGACGTAAAAGAAGCCTGAATTCTGACCTCTCTCAAGGTGGTTCTTTAGGACGCTAGTCCACCATCTTCTCAGCCTCCTGGCTTTCCAAGTAAAATCACTTTCCTTACCCCAACTGCTTGTCTCTCGACTTAAACTGGCTGTCCTGAGCAGTTTGCTCTTTCAATTACAAGCTAAGTGTGTTGGCGTAGGGGAAGGATTGGAAGTGCCACTGCAGTTTTCAATCTGATGGACAAGAAGGACCTGGGAAAAGGGGGCCTTGGAGCAAAGACCTGAAGAATAAAGAATATAAGGAAGAGAACATGGACACCAGGAGGCAGAGGGGAGAGGAGCAAGGCCTTGAGGTAAGAATGTGCCGGAGGCCTCTGAGGAAGAACAAAAAGCTGGAGTGGAGTTAGCAAGGAGTAGGAGATGAAATGTGAGAGGGCAGGAGATGGAGGAGGCAGATCTGAAGTCCTGGAAACTGTTGCAAGGTTGGTTGCTGAGGGGTCTTCCTTCCCTCTCCTCCCTCACCCCAAGGCACTTCACAGGCACCCCTCATGGTCCCACAGTGCCCTGCCTGGGCACACCACACCCAAGGCGTCTTCCAGACCCAGCCTCCTCTCCAGCGTTCCATCTGGGATGCAAATCCCAGGCCCTGTTTTCTCAGATTCTCAACCCCAGTGGGCTCACCCCAGAGAGCAGCTCCAGAGTCCCAGCTCCTGGGACCCCTGTACCCTCAGAAGATTCCCATGACTTTCTCACCCTCTCCCCAGGAAATCCTCTCCATTCTGAGGTCATGGGTGCTGATGAGAACCTTGTTCTTCCTAAGAATTTAAGAAGACACAAGTCTAGGTCCTAGGCTTGGAGGAGACTTAAGGGCACTTTCACTTTTCCACTATAAGACAAAGAGCCAATTGGATGGGGCCAGGACAAGCTCGGGAAGGGGGATGTGGATAGGCTGGGCTGGTGTGTTATCATTTCAAAAATCTTATCACGCTACAGTGGTTTATAAAGTCAGGCTGTCCTTCCCCAACCCACCCCAGCTCTGGAGCTGCACGCAGGTGTGCACACCTAGACATCTCGGCCTGACATCAAAACCCCCAGAAGATAGGCCCAGAAGGCCAAGCATTCTTTTCCTCCCTTGCTTATCCCACCATTTCTATTCGTTGCCACCTGGGAATACTGACACCCTTGGAAGAGAATTGTACTGAATTGCTGATTTACGCTCTTTTCCTCTTACCTAAGAATCCAGGAACCAATTAGTCCAATCACAAAATGGCTGAGGTTTTCTCTGAAACTATAATAAAATTGTAACATTTCTTTTTAAATACATCTGAATTTTTGTTTCCTTATTTCATTCCTAAGACAACCTTTAACAATTAGGCCTCTGTGTTGTGAATAGGGCTCAGGGCTTGGGACTTTTCAGTCTTTCTTAGAGTGGACCAGAGGGCTCAGGACCACAGAGGGGCCCCCTACCCACACTGTACCTCCTATTCAATAAGCACGTGCCGAGGGCCTGGTATGGACCACATGCTGCTCAAGGGACAACAGACAGAGGACATCTCAGGGATCACATGGATGAGGGGAGGATGGCCCAGCCTCTCTTCCCAACACTTCCCAATCACCCAGATGCTCTCCCACCCTTAGGCAGACACCTCCTCTCCTTAGACAGTATCAGGTGCTTCAGTTCCCAGCCTTCCCTCACCGTCTCCAGTCGTTTCCACTGATTAGGAACAACATGCCTGTGTTTCTCCTCTCTACCCTTACTACACTCCTCAGATGTGCAGGAAAAGCTCTTCTGTTTCTCCTTTACTACATCATTCTACTCAGAAGACTCTACTTCAGGTCACCAAATATGTGGGTTTTCCACATGTAGTGCAGGGGATCCTGCCGATTTCGCCATATGTTATGTGGGGTGTCCTGCGGGGTCTCTGCTCCCGCTCCCCACATAAGAACGCAGGACACGGTGAGGCCAAAAAGGAACACCCACGGAGCCATAAGTAGGGGAGTCATATCTCTATACTCTCGCTGGCGGCTGGGTTGGAGACACAGGAAACAGGAGCCACACAATTCTCAACCCTCACTGCTCCACTTGCAGGCTCAGCCACCATCTTCCTGATAGCTCCCCTTTCCTGCTAGCCTAGCCACGGCAGTTATATTAGTGGCCAATGGCTCACTGGTTACAGCTGACGGCCAACTAGCCACAGCTGATGGCCATTTGATCACAGTCGATGGCCATTTACTACCTGAGCCAGCACCTTTCTATGTGAGGCCAAGAGCCTGGAAACTGCTTTTTGGGGCTCTGTCCCCACACCACACCAAGCAATTATCTGATTCTCCAGACACCAACTGGATGTACTGCTTTGGAGAGAGATTTTACAGCCTCTAAATAAGTATTACAAATTAATTTTATGGCCAACATATTGTACAGAGACAATAAAGCAAAGCCACGATAAAGTGGGTATCTCTGGCATTGAGTCCTGGGAAAGGTAGGATGAACTTGAAATAAAACCAGAGTCCTGCAAAACCCTGGAGCTAACTAGTAGGAGTCTGAATGGAAGTAGATGGTGGGAGAAAAGCAGCTGGGCTGGCCAGAATTGACAGGCTAGTTAGGATCAGCCAAAGAAGCTACAGATACTTTTTTTTTTTAAAGATTTTTATTGGGGAAGGGGGACAGAACTTTATTGGGGAACAGTGTGTACTTCCAGGACTTTTTTCCAAGTCAAGTTGTTGTCCTTTAAGTTTTAGTTGTGGAGGGCGCAGCTCAGCTCCAGGTCCAGTTGCCATTGTTAGTTGCAGGGGGCGGAGCCCACCATCCCTTGCAGGACTCGAGGAATCGAACTGGTAATCTTGTGGTTGAGAGCCCACTGGCCCATGTGGGAATCGAACCAGCAGCCTTCAGATTTAGGAGCATGGAGCTCCAACCGCCTGAGCCACCCGGCCGGTCCTATTTTTTTAATATATAATTATTTTTCCCTGTTTTCATAGTAATTTTTGGTTCACTTTTTTTTTTTTATTGGGGAATAGTGTGTTTTTCCAGGACCCATCAGCTCTAAGTCAAGTCACTCTCCTTCAATCTAGTTGCAGGGACACAGCCCACCATCCCCTGCGGGAATTGAACCAGCAACCTTGTTGTTAAGAGCTCACACTCTAAATAACTGAGCCATCTGGCTGCCCCAAGAAGCTACAGTTATTAATCAATTCGTTGCTTTCTTCATTTATTCAACCACAATTTATTAAGCATCTTCTAGGTCCTAGGCTAGGTAGTTGCTCAGGATAAACAAAACAGACTCTCCTGGGCCTCATTCTCTCACAGGTAAGATGAACAAGTAGCCTAGATTAATGACAAAACATGGGATCATGGAATTCTGTATTCTGATTTAAAATTGAAAGGGCACTAATCTTACCTTTAACCTCCCCAGGGAATTTCAGAACACTGAGCTCTTAATACTGAGAAATGGTCCCATTGGCTTAGCCCTGGCTTTTTTTCAGCATTTACTCTGAATTTCCATGGCATGCATGTCTATCTCTGTAATGTTAAATTGATGTTTCACAGATGTCAACAAGCTCAAAATGACTTGACTGTTGGTTAGAAGATAAAAACTGTTGGCCCCATGAATGCAGTTTAAGGTTTTCAAGCATCCAAGCCATAGCTAGGACTTTTTTTCTGCATTGTGGAGAAATCCTGTTCTCTAGGAAGGCAATTCTGCTGAGAAAAACTCGCACTCCTGCACTAGTGCAACCCCAAGACCTTTCTCTGAGGCATCTGTGGCTAAAAAGAACCTATTTTTTTTCTTTTTCTTTTTTATTAGTTTCAGGTGTACAGAACAACATAATAGTTAGACACTTATCATTTATACCCCTCACAAGTGATAACCACTCTCCCCCAATCTACTACCCCTCTGACATCACACACAGCCGTGACATTTCCACTGTCTCTATTCCTAATGTTGTACTCCACTTCTTGTAACTATATATGTATGTATATATACATAATTAATTATGTATATGTGTATATATATATATATATATACATATATATATAAACTTGTAGTTGACATTCATTATTGTTCAGCTTCAGCTCCGGGTGTACAGTGCAGTGATCAGGCTTCGACACCATTCCTGAAGTGGACTCCCTAGTAAGATAAGTGTCCATCTGATACCCTACAAAAAAATCTTTACATTATTGATTATATTCCCCAACCTGACTTTCGTATCCCCATGGCAATCTTGTGAAGAATCTATTCTTTGAGTCGTTTTTTTTGTCCAAATGTTATCTCCTGCCATGCTGTCCCTTATTTTCTTTCGTGCTACTCAGATGCCAGGTGATTTGATCTGGCTTGTTCTTAAAAAAAAAAAGAAATCAGTAAAGTGCCTAATTGTATCACAAGGATTCTTTGGGTTTTGATTTTTAAAAACTCCTACCCAACCCGGCTTAAGCAAAAACAACATTTACTTACGCATATAAATGAGAAATCCAGAGAGTGCGTTTTGCTTCAGATATGGCTGATGGAGATAGTCAAATGATGTCCCAGGGACCTAGTTTCTCTCTCCCAATCTCTCAACTCTGCTTCTTCACGCTCAGGCTGACTCTTCCCCATCATGGTGACAATACAGCAGCTGCAGCTCAAAGAATACATTCCTCCCAGGTGTAAAAACTGCAGAAAAGACAGAACTTCCCTTCACCCAGTTCAAACAAAACCCTGGACCTAACTTTCACTGGCCTGAATGGGGTCACGTGCCCATCCCTGACCCAGTCACATTGGCCAGGACAATGTGTTAAACCTAGGTCATGTGTTACCCCTAGAGTTAAGGTGTGGGTCAGCCTCACTAGACTCACAGAGACGTTGAGTGGAGAAGGAGTAAATTTCTGAATGAAAACCAGGGAATGTTATTAAGAACAGGGAAAATGGATATTAAGCACCCAAACCCATCAATGTCTACCACAGTTATGAGCTAAACTGGTGTATAAAGGTCCCATCTTAACCTCTTATCCTCTGGGGTCTACATGGGTTACTCTGAGTCTGACCCTGGAGTATTCATCCAGACTTGAACTGGTGGAGAAGATCTAAATTCTTTGTTGTCACACCCCTATTCCCAACGTCTTTGCCAAAAACCAGGGTTTGGAAAGGGTTCTGAGATTAAAGACAAACAGGCAGGCAGGCAGACAAACACTGTGTGTGTGTGTGTGTGTGTGTGTGTGTGTGTGTGTGTGTAGAAAGAGATTTTAAGGAATTGACTCACGATTGTGGGAGGTGGTGTTCCATAGAACAGGTTAGCAGGCTGAAAACTCAGGCAGTTCCTCCATGTTGCAATCTCCTGGCAGAATTCTTTCTTCTCCAGGAAACCTCAATTTTTGCTCTTAAGGTCTTCGACTGATTAGATAAGGCCCACCCATATAATGGAGGGTAATCTTTACTTCAAGTCAACTGACTGTAAATGTTAATCACATCTACAAAATACCTCCACAGCAACATCTAGATTGTTTTTGACCAAATAACTGGGCACCTTAATCTAGCCAAGGTGACACATGAAATTCACCATCACAGTATTTGAGATTGATTTTCCATTTCATCCTCACAGGCACCTGAATGCCAGCAGGATCCAGGCGCCAGTCCATTCTCTACCAGATCTGGCCAGCAGCAGGGAACACAGAATGCAGAAGTCCAGCTCCCACCACCACCCAGGGCCAGTATAGAAACTATATGCTGGATGATGGTGCAGAAAGCTGGGAGGAGTTTTGTTCTAAGCATGTGACCTCACAGTCGCTATACCAGGTCTAAGTTGCCTACTTCCAGATTTCTTTATGGGGGAGAGGAATAAGCTTCTATGATATTTAAATCACTGGGTTTCAGAGGGTTTTCTGTTATATGCCGCTGAGTCCAATTCTATGTAATACAAAAAAAAGAAAATGTCACTTATTAAGAAAAGAAGATTAACAAAGAACTAAACAAAAAGAAGCATTTTTCAGAAAGAAAGCATAATTCAAGAAGAAGGAAATAAAACTAGAGAGTTTTTTTTAACCATAAATATAAATTAGTGGGGTTTTTTTTAATCCTTGTAAAAGACTCTCAGACTGGGTCAAAACCATTTTCAATCATGTTTTTCAGGAAAGGTACATCTGCAACAATTTTCAGAAAGGTAAGAGTAGGGTATTAATGTCAAACAAAGTACAGTTCAGGCCAGAAAACCGTAAACAATTAAAGAGTGTTGTTTACTATTGGCAGCCCACTATTTTTAAAACATCCATAAACTTTTATGCGTTGAATAACATTACACACATATGCACACGCACTTCACACTGTTACCACTTACAAGAGTGCCAGGCCCAGATGGTTTCACAGATGATTCCTTTCAAAGCTGCAAGAAGACAATAACTTCAATACCTCACAATTTGTTTCAGTAGCTAGAAAAGGACATATGCCTACCAATACATTTTACAAAGCCAAAATGATCTCGCAAATAAAAATGTACTGTGAATATTGTTGCAAAGTTCTAAATAAAATAGGAGCAAATTCAGTTAGGAAGTGTATTCGAATACTACTACTACAATGCTGCTAATTAAAACTTGTTACAAGAATGCAAGGATATTTCAATATCGGGAAATTTATTGTCATAATTCATCACATTAATTGGTGAAAGGAGAAAATATATATTAAAAAGAAAAAATATATATCATCTTGATATGAGCCCAAAAGTTTGTTTTTTATGAATTCCAGCAGCTATAGCTGATTTTTTAAAGTTCTTGATAAACTAATAACACATGAATTCTTTCTTAATAGAATATAAAAATATCTGCCCACGTAAATAATGGCGGAACCCTGGAGTAATTTCCATTAAAATCAAGAAAGAAAGAAGGTGGTGAATTGGCCCCACTGCAATTTAGTGTTGTTCTAAAAGTCCTAACAATCACCATAAGGCACAAAAAGAAATAAGACATTATTATTGGAAAGAAATTGTCATTATTACAGATAATATAATCTATCTAAATTAAGACACAGCAAATGAATGTAAGAATTATTAAGAGAGTTTGGTTAGATCATTTAGATCACAAAATAAGCATAAATCAATTGCAGCAATAATCAGACTATATAAACAAAAAGGATGCCATTCATAAAGTAAAAAACCAAAAAGCCAGCAGATTACATTGCCCATAAACGCTGGTAAACTGTATTTTTCAAACTCAGCAACAGTAGATTGCTCTTCCTCACTGTGTCCTTGTCACTCCCCCATGAGAGGTGGAGTCCAAGTCCCTGCCCCTATAATCCGATTTGGCCTTGTGACTTGCTTGGAACCAATAGAATTCGGCTGACTTCTGAGGCTAGGTCACTCGTCTCCTGCTGGATTCCCCTGGAGTACTTACTCCTATCCGTATGCCATGTAAGAAGTCCAATCCCCTGAGGCTCCCAGTCTTAGCACTCCAGCCCACAGGTCCACTGTAGTCCCAGTTGAGCCCAGCCTTCCAGCTTCCCCACCAAGGGGCCAGGTATGTGATGAAGCCACCTTCTAGTTGAATACCATGGAGTGACCTCAACTGGTACCACAAGGAGCAGAATTGTCCAGTTAAACCTGACCAAATTCCTGACCTACAGGATGCAATAGGGTACAGTCACAGTGGAAAACAGTTTGAAGGTTTCTCAAAAGGTTAAACATAGAACTACTTACCCATATGACCCATTAATTCCACTTGTAGGTACTCATATATCCAAAAGCATTGAAAGCAGAACTTGAACAGATATTTACACACCTATTACCACAGCAGCATTATTCACAATAGTGTCCATCAACAGATGAATGGATAAGCAAAATGTGATATATACATACAATGGAATAGTCCTCAGCCACAAAAAGGAATGAAATTTTGATGCATGCTTCAACATGGATGGACTATGAAAACATTATGCTTAGTGAAATAAACCAGACACAGAAGGACATACATGATTCCACTTATATGAGGCACCTGGAACAGGCAAATTCATAGAGATAGAAAGTAGAACAGGTTGCCAGGGGCTAGGAGGAGGGACTCGGAGGATGGAGTCGTAGGGAGTCATTGTTTGATAGGTACAGAGTTTCTGTTGGGGACGATGAAAAAGTGTTAGGTATAGATAATGGCAATGGTTACACATTTCTAATGTATTTAACGCCAATGAACTGTACCCCTCATATGCTTAAATTTTATATTGTGTACATTTTACCAAAATAAAAAAAATTTCCTGATCCACAGAATACATGAGATAGAATAAAATACTTGTTGCTTTAAGCCAATAAATTTTGGAGTCACTTGTTAAAAAGCAGAAAGCCAAAACAACACATGTTTAGGAATAAATTCAGCAAGAAATGTACAGAATACTACCAAAACTCTACAGGTGGAAATTGAGTAAGATTTTAATAATGGGAGATAAATTAGTCAGGATTCTCTAGAGAAGCAGATCTTGTTGCTTCCTCCCCATACTCTTTCTTTGGGGTCAGTCCACAGAATCTCTCCTCCATTAGCTTTAGAAACCTGGTACTGGCCACTCCTTCCTAGGGTAGCCGGACAGGATGACAGAATCCATCAGCGTTTGCTCCCACCAGCACTGCTCACCAATACACCTGTCACCAGGACATGATTTGTACCAAGGGATGCCACTATAATCTTCATCCACCTCCTAAATAAACTAAACACTCTCTGTAACAATATTCTCATGTAAATGTGAATAAAGACATCTCTAGAAAGAAAATGTTGCTGTTTTTACTCACCTGCAAAAGCAATGTTCTTACATCGTGGGCCATCGTAGGCTCACACATCTTCAAGGAAAATCTGTAAGTGCCTCCCTTATCCCGACCACACAGAACACCCTCTTTCAACCAGGTTACTGCCCCAGTCCCTTCTTTTTAGAATTCTAGAGGCCCTCCTGACAATAGAAACAAGGCAGATGAACGGCCCTTTAGCCACGCCTGTCCGGTCACTTATGCCCAGCTCCCCTGGAGATGGATGTGTCAGTTGCTGTTGGAGGCCCTCCACGGCTGCGTCCCCGCCTTCTACCCACAGACTTGGGTTGCTGACGGGGTCTTTCCAGAACTTTCCGGTGACATTCTGGGAGGCTGTCTGCCTGGCCCACCCAGATGTCAGGTCTAGTCCATGACTCCCCCAAGCCAGGAGGGCAAAGGTGGATCCAGGGCAGGTCTCAGCAAGTGGCATGTGCAGGACTATCATTTTACAGTCTAAGCATCATGAAAGGGTCTGATAATTCAGGCAGCAGTTTCTTGAGCAAATATCGTCCATGTGGGAAGGATATGAGGCTGAGAGTGGTCAGGTCAGCTGTGGGGCAGAATGGGGTAGAAATGCACCTCAAGATTGGCCTCTCCTGGGCTCAGGAGGTCCAGGGGCCACGTGGAGCCAAGAGAAGCTTGAGAGCCAAGAGCCCCACAAACCAGTTCATAAACCGGCCCGCCTGTGAATGCGGAGTCCCAGAAGGGTGGAGGAGCGCCATTTGGTGCCTCACCGTGGGGACGTCCACAGAGAAGAGTGACCCCAGTAACTTATGTCAATTGAATGCCTGCTCCATGGGGGACGGTGACATTACACAACTCCCAGGACTACAGGGGGCACCATTCTTACTGAATCCGAATTGAAGCTGCCCCTGGGAGATGTGGTGTGGCGGTCCTGACTGTCCCAGCCTTTGAGGTACACATACCCAGTGGAGGAGAGGGCCACACGTGAGCTGGATCTTGAATGATGTGGGGAAGGGGAGAAAGGGCCTTCTGGACAAAAGCCATGTGCCTTGGACAGAGGTTATAGAGGGGCTTTGCATGTTGTGTCTGGCTAGGGCGGAAGTGCATGGGGAGAAGCGGGAGATGGGGATGAAAAAGGAAGGCAGGAATAGCTGTGAAGGTTCCCCCGAGCCATGCTAGGAAGTTTGGGGTCATCGTGGGCCAGGCATTTTAAATGTAAGTCGCTTGCACATGCGTGTGGTTAGGCCAGCACAGTGTTTTAAGAAAGTTTGAATTGGAATGCCTTCGAGAGGAGCTTGGCTCACACCAGACCCCATCACTCCCTACAGTCTGTAATGACCCGTAGCTTCACCCATCCTTATCACTTCTCCGGGCCCTGCAGCATGTGGGCTTATGACCTTGCAAGGTTATGGGGTGCTGGTTCCGATAGCACACTTAGCGGCTGACAGAAGAGAGAGGCATGCCTGCCAATAGCAGGAGGCATGTGACATCAGCCTCCATTCCTGCCCACTGAATGATTTGGGGAGTGAGATCCCCCACCCCATAATCGTCATCTATATAGTGACATGAGGTGCCCAGGCTCCCAAGGAAAGGCCCCTTCCGTGGCTCCGACACAGAGTACTAAAGGGTCAGCTTTTCTGTTCTTGCTTAGGATAAACACTATTTGGGCTGCTCCTATTTCAAGGATTTCCTCTTTCTCCCTAGCCCAAGGCTCCATTCTCTGAATCTGTCCTCTCTCAGAGAAGCACTGGATATTTTAGTGGGAGAGCAGAATTCTCTCATGAAGGGTTAGAGGACACCAGGGAACTCAAACCACAGCCTGCAGGCAGCCACACACAGGTTCCAGGTACAGGAAGGCACAGGTCAGGGCTATTTTGCCAAAGACCAGACCTCAGCACATGCAACAGGCGTCATCTGGTGGCCATTTCTGGTTGTGGCAGCAGAGAACCGGAACACATTTTATATTTTGCTCTGACCCTGTTCTGTTCTATGACCTTGAGCAAAGCAGAAAGAATCTGGAGAGTAGCAGCACCTAAGGACCACACTGGACCTGAAACAAATTCAAAATATTCCCTCTTCTCTGGCCACAACTGACTTCCCCCAGTTCCCCAAACATTCCCCTCTAATGTTATTCCTCCCTGAATTCCCTTTGCTCCCTCCTTGGCAGAAGCCTGCTCATCTTTGGAGACCAGGCTCAAAGGCAATCTCTTCCCTGTTCCTGTGTAGCTAATGTCTTCCTCCTGTGCTCTCCCAGCCTGAGCCAAACCAGTCCTGTACTCGTGGCTAGGTGGGGTCATACCTTGGCTCTGTTACTGTCTCCCACACCAGGTGTGGACTGCTTGAGAAATTACTTCCTTCCTTCGTTTGGTATTGGAGTGACCCCTGCAGGTCAAGTGCCACGAGGCACTAGGAGGAATGTGATGCCAAGTTTTCAGTGGTGTACCTTCTTGATTCAACCACTGGGGGACAGAGAGGACCCGTTAGTTAATGCTCAGGACCCGTTAATCCTGAGTCCTGCAAACCCACCAGTGGTAGGAGCGCTGTGGGTGGAGGATCCTCTGTGAATTCTTGACCACCATCTGTTTCCAGTTCTTGCAGAGCTTCTCCTGCTTTGACTCAACTTCAGAGTTTTAAGTTTGGGCTCTCAGGAGGTCCCTTATTTTCCAGAGAGCTTCCCTACCAGCAGATCCCTGCAGTCTGTTCTCACAATTCTTGCTCAGCACTCTACAGCTTGTTTAGAAAAGAACTGCTGTTTAAGCTCCAGAGGAGTTCAGGATAAGCAAAGGGAGATACAATGTTCCTAGATAAGATATTTAGAAGATCCTCAAATGAGGGTGTCAGAGAAGCCTCTGAGGCCTCAGCTGCGTGTCCTGTGGGTCTGTTGTTCTCCTTTCCAAACTGCCTTTCCACCCACACTCACACACTTATATTGGGCACCTGTGAACACAAACCTGATTTGAGTGGGTAAAGTCTTTATGTGCCCCAAACACAAACACCTTTCCTGGTGACCACCTCTGGAGACAGACAGGAGGTGTCACGCAGGGTGTCAGGCGGGGTCTGTGGGGTCTCTGGTCTCGCTCCCCACATAAGAACGCAGGACATGGTGAGGCCAAAAAGGAACACCCACGGAGCCATAAGTAGGGGAGTCATATCTCTATACTCTCGCTGGCGGCTGGGTTGGAGACACAGGAAACAGGAGCCACACAATTCTCAACCCTCACTGTGCCGCTTGCAGGCTCAGCCACCATCTTCTTGCTAGCTCCCCCCCCCTTTTTTTTTTTTTTCTATCCTAGCCACGGCAGTTATATTCATGACTAATGGCTCACTGGTTACAGCTGACGGCCAACTAGCCACAGCTGCTGGCCATTTGATCACAGTCGATGGCCATTTACTACCTGAGCCAGCACCTTTCTATGTGAGGCCGAGAGCCTGGAAACTGCTTTTTGGGGCTCTGTCCCCACACTCCACCCCTACAGGGTCTCGCCTCACAATCTACGCGACAAGCGTCTTCCGCGAGGGGCCCTGTGCGAGGAGCCTGGAGGTGAATGCTATTTCCTGGACACAGCCAAGTTCTCTGGTCACAGCCAGGGTTTCTCAGGGCACCACCAGTACTTCTGGGCACAGCCAGACTTCCTGGACTTCTTAGGGTACCACTAGTCTACTCGGGCACACGAGGGCCTCTCAGGGCACTGCCACTCTCTCTGGACACAGCCAGACTTCCTGGACACAGCCAGGGCTCTCAGGGCACTGCCACTCTCTCTGGACACAGCCAGACTTCCTGGACTCAGCCAGGGCTCTCAGGGCACTGCCACTCTCTCTGGACACAGCCAGACTTCCTGGACTCAGCCAGGGCTCCCAGGGCACTGCCACTCTCTCTGGACACAGCCAGACTTCCTGGACACAGCCAGGGCTCTCAGGGCACTGCCACTCTCTCTGGACACAGCCAGACTTCCTGGACTCAGCCAGGGCTCTCAGGGCACTGCCACTCTCTCTGGGCCTCTCAGGGTACCGTGCTGGAACAATAGCGACTCACAGGCAAGGTGCTTACATATTCTCAATGGTGGCCAGTCAAGACACAATAGCAAACATCTGCCAGTTCCACTACATGGTGGTATGTTCCCAAACAGTCAAGTGGTCCATTAAATTAGGGATGGAAGGCAATTCCCCATAGTCCATAGTCATTCGCCAGGGCTGTCCTGGGGGTGAGGGACGACCTTGACCTCACCCTCAGCTCCCACGGAGGACTCAGCAAGCCATTCCTCCTGGGACTATAAGTCCTGCATCCGGGCTGCCTCAGCAAGCACTTCCCAGCCCACCGGGCTGCAAGGACCTTCGCTTTCTCCGGCTTTGCTGGTTGAGGAACCATCATGTCTTCCCACCCCTCCACGGGGTCCAGCTCTCAGGCAGCTGCTCCTCCTAGTCTTCCTGCAACTGAGTGTTCATACGCACAATCCGCTCCACCGTCCTTCGGAGAGCTTTGGCCGACACCGTACCCTGCTCGCTGCGCCATGTGTCATGCAGGGGATCCTGCCGACTACGCCATGTGTCACGCAGGGTGTCAGGCGGGGTCTGTGGGGTCTCTGGTCTCGCTCCCCACATAAGAACGCAGGACATGGTGAGGCCAAAAAGGAACACCCACGGAGCCATAAGTAGGGGAGTCATATCTCTATACTCTCGCTGGCGGCTGGGTTGGAGACACAGGAAACAGGAGCCACACAATTCTCAACCCTCACTGTGCCGCTTGCAGGCTCAGCCACCATCTTCTTGCTAGCTCCCCCTTTTTTTTTTTTTTTGCTACTAGCCTAGCCACGGCAGTTATATTCATGACTAATGGCTCACTGGTTACAGCTGACGGCCAACTAGCCACAGCTGCTGGCCATTTGATCACAGTCGATGGCCATTTACTACCTGAGCCAGCACCTTTCTATGTGAGGCCGAGAGCCTGGAAACTGCTTTTTGGGGCTCTGTCCCCACAGGAGGGCAGGTCTGAAGGCATGTTGGAAAGCAGGTCTGGAGCCTGTGATCACTCCCCATGCTGCTTTAAAAGAACAAGATGCCACAGAGCTCAGGTATTTCTTAACTAAGGATTCTTATTTAAGGATTATAAAGTTTGCTTGGAATAATTGTGTTTGCTGATGCTTGAAGTTCGCTCCCTGGCCAACGTTCTTTTTCTTTCTTTTTTATCTTGTTTCATTGTGTATATATTTTTAACAGTCACCTTAAATCTATTCTGGGACAAGATGGAGTATACATACATACTATCTATGTATATTCAAAGGCTTGCAAATCAGAGGTCTGTGGAATTTGGGAATGAGTGATTAGTGAAGGAATGAAATCTCCAAGTTGAACAGGAGAGGGGCAAATTAGGAAGGAGAATAGTGTTCAGATCACTGAGGCGGGCAAACAGTAGCAGCACAGGCAGAACATAAGGCAGGTGTTGGTGTTCAAAGGCTGCTTTAGCCAGAGCTAACGGCAAAATAGACAAGCATTGATAAGGCACCCGTGGAAAGAGGGATACTGAGTCAGCCAAGAACACAAAACCTTAAGAGGGCTGCAACTGCTGTTAAAAAAAAAAAGAGAGAAAAAAAAGAAAAGAAAACATACCAGCCCCAAAGTCTATGGTCAAGTATGTCTTCAACTCACACATATTAAAAAAATCTAAATGTGGAAACAATTGCCAGGTATAATGTTAGTGTTTTCTAAGTAAACATTTTCATAAATATTGTTTTATGTAGAAAACTTGGTTTAGAAATATTTTAGTATTTAATGCTAAAAACCACATTCCAATTTTTAAAAGAAAATGCTTCTGCCATCAAATTTGTTAGCAAAATGCAACAAGAATAACTACATAATAGAATAGCAAAGTTATATAATAAGCAAAACCAGTCAACAACAACAAAAAAAACTGATTTTTTTTTTCTTTTCTTTTCTTTTTTTTTTAGAGCTGCTGATGTAGCAATGAACTAATGTTTGGGATTTGCTTTAAACTACTTCCACAGAGACTAAAAGAAGAAAACTTAAAAGGAGGGGACAGACAGACAAAACAAATGTGGGAAAATGTTCATATGCATTGAATCTGAGCAACAGGTGTATGGGGATTCTTGTTCTATTCTCTGAACTTTTGAATATGATTGAATATTTTCATTTACAAATAGAGACTTCCAGTTTCAGCTACAATGTATAAATAGCTTAGAAACTGTCACTCCCATCCTTACAACAAGTAAAAAGGAAAACAAACTGAAAAGTAACAATGTTTCTTAGATTCATCAGAAAATTGAGGTAGCAGGGCAAATCTCCATAATGAAAACTGGAGAGAGGCGAATAGAGACATCGAAGTCATCATCAGCCTAGCTGGAGCAGATGCTGCTGGAGCCATAAACTGGTAGGAACACGTAAGTTATTTTGATGAATGGCTGGAAGCAAGGGGGGACTAGCTTAAGAGTGAGAAACCCCTGGGGTTGGAGACTTAGGGCATGAGTTTTACCACCAGGAACCCCATCCTGTTCTCACAGTAAAAATCCAAGAAAAATCTCCTCATGTTTCAGGTAGGGAGAGGGTCAATATAACCATTTTGAAATATGCCCAAAGCATTCTCCATTATAAAAGCCTGCCCACTAATGGAAACTACTGTACCAAAGCCGTGGTGGTGACAGGGTGGGGGGAAATTGGGCAACTCCAGCCCCTTCGAACCTTCCTGTTTCAATAAGGCGAGTAAAAAAGGCAGTGAAACTCTTCTGAAAGTCACAACCCAGGAACTCAGGTCCAATAAAAAAAACTGAGATTTAATCAAAACATTATAGAATGCTTTTACTCCCCAGTACCTTACTACCATTTCAACAGGGCTTCAGTATAATAACAGCGGATTACGGCTGAGATGGTTGCAACAAACAGACTCTATTTAAGAAGGATTTCTTGGAGGTAGAAGCGATTTAAATGTCCATCAACAGATGAATGAACAAAGACAAATGTGGTATATACAGAGGGTGCCAAAAAATGTATACACATTTTAAGAAAGGAAAACTTTATTAAAATTGTAATACTCAGCATATACTGATAACAAAAGACGAATACAAGTCACGTTTGACTTCTGCAATTACAAGAGATGCTCAAAGTGGTTACCATCAGCATCCAGACACTTCTGATTACAGCGAACTACTGCTTGGGCAACGTTGACCAAAATGTCTACTTGTATACATTTTTTTGGTACCCCCGTGCATGCAATGGAACATCATCCTTTGAAAAGAAGAATTCCTGTCATATGCTGCACCATGGATAAACCTTGAGGAAATTACGTTAAGTGAAGTAAGCCCCTCACAAAAAGACATACTGTATAATTTGATGTATATGTGGTCTCTAAAGTAGTCAAACTCAGAAACACAAAGTAGAATGGTGGTTACCAGGGACTGGGGGCAATGGAAGGTAGGAAGAAGTTGTTGCTCAGTGGATGTAGAGTTTCATCACTCAGGGTGGGGAAGTTCTGGGGATCAGATGCATAACAATGTGTATGTGATTGACAACATTGTACTGTATACTTGGAATTTGGTGAATTGTATATTATATGGGGTTTAGCCAGAATTTAAAAAAAAAAAAAAAAAAAAAAGAAGTATTTCTTGGGGAAACCTAAAGACAACAGAAAGGGGGGAAAAATAAGAAAACTAGAGAAAATTGAAGTCTGTGACGCCTGCAGCTATAGAAGGAAAAAATTCACCAACCGAAAAGTCTATATTATTAGAGAAAACCACAGGCCCAAAATGGCATCACTGGTACAAAAAGCTCATGATATCAAAGGTAGATTTAATACCTGATCTAATTGCAGTTTCAGACTTTCCCAGAAACATAATCTTAATCAATCAGTCTGGAATTTTCTGGTCAGGCACCAATAATCTGCTACTAGGGCCATCTCCATCCCCCACAGAAAGAAGAGGCAGTCTGCATGATAAAAACCTTTGTTGGTCCTTTTCCCCCAAAAGATGTCTTGGTCTAAAAATAATCCTTTCTTTTCTTTTGTTAATAGTTCCTTTGCCCCACCCTTCTTCCTTTAAAAACCTTCCAATTTGCACAACCCTTGGGAGCTCCCTTCTAGCTGCTAGATGGGATGCTGCCCAATTCATGAATCATTTAATAAAACCAATTAGATCTTCAAATTTACTTGGCTGAGTAATACTTAGTAGCCAATGAAATTATTCTTCAAAAGTGAAAGAGAACTAAAGATTTCTCAGACAAAACCTGAGAGAACCTGTCATTCACAGACCTATCACTCATTTTCACAAATGTTAAAGTTCTTAAGAGAGAAGGAAAATATAGAAATCAGAAAATCAGATGCCGATAAAGAAGAAAAAGAGTGTTAAGGAATAAATTAAGGTAAAACAAAGTCTTTTAGTTTTCTTATTCTTAATTGATCTAATAGAGCATTGTTCAAAGTTATAACAGCAACAATGTATTTGGCAATTATAGCATATGGGTGAGTGAAATGAATGACAGCAACGTTTTATGGGTCAGAAGAGAGGAACTGGGAATACTGTTAGAAGGCACCTGCCCTACTTGTGATACTTGTGAAGCAGTGTAGTATTATTTAAAAGTAGGCTTGGATTAATTGTAAATGTATATAGCAAACTCTATGGTAACTACTAATTTTTTTTTTTTTTTAAGAAATAGAATTGATGTGCTGAGAGGAGAAAAATTAAAAATAATTAGAACCAAAAACTGTAGAAACCCGGAGAAGATAAAGAGCAGGAACTCAAACAGATGCTGGTTCACTACTGATGTTCATAGCTGTATTCTATCAGGTTCACAATTCATACTCGTATCACATTGTGTACTAAAAAGAGTTTCTATGGGAAGTAGCCTCACAGAGTGATGTGATCATAAATTCGTAACAGGGCAGGTCAGGGTGAGTAGTCCTGCCCCAGGCATATAGCTTCTATAGTAAAAGGCTTATCTTGTTATCTTTGCCTTCAGCAACCTGTTTCTGGTTAACACACCTTTGAAATTCTCCCTTTCAAACCCCACCTTCTAAAGTGTGGCCACCCTTAAGAGGGCACAGAATCTTAACTATCCTGTAATCTGACCCACACATTGCTTTCTCCCACCTTCCTGTAATCTTCCTTATGTTCCCTCCTTAATCTCAGATGCATAAAAGAAACTGCAAACTGGCATTCTCGGAAGAATTTATCTCAGTCTGTTGAGATCTTGCTTCCAGTCTGTCTTTTAGTCATCCCAAAACAATTTCTGCAAAAATTCTCTACAGGTTTGGATGTTTCTTATATTGACAATATTCACAATAGCCAACGGTGGAAACCTTTATCCAAATAATAAACGTCCATCGACAGATAAATGGAGAAACAAAATGTGGTATATGATAGGTTATTATCCAGCCTTAAAAAGAAATGAAATTCTGTACATGCTACAACGTGGATGAAGCTCAAAAACATTATGCTAAGTGAAATAAGCAGATACAAAAAATCAGATATTGTATGGTTCCATTTACATAAGGTACCTAGAATAGACGAATTCATAGAAATAGAAAGTGAAATACAGCTTATTAGGGGCTAGGAAGAAGGAGGAAGTGAGAAGTTATTTTTTCATGATTTTCTGTTTGGGATGGTGAAAAGTTCTGGAAATAGACAATGGTGGTGGCCATACAACATTGTAAGCATACTTAATGTCACTGAATTGTGCACTTAAAATGGTTAAAATGGTAAATTTTATGTTATGTATACAGTCACGCCACTTTTGCGATGGAGATATGTTCTGAGAAGTGTGTCCTTGGTCAAGTTCATTGTTGTGCAAACGTCGTATACTGCACTTACACAAACCTAGATGGTATAGCCTTCTCACAAATAGGCTATATGGTATAGCCTATTGTTCTGTAGGGAAGGAAAAATAATTTTCTCTCTACCCTTCCGGGTTTTTAGCTGAGACATCCCTGTAATAAAAGATAGATTAACAGAAAGAAAACAAACAAAAGTTTAACAACATGTATAGCTACTGTATACATAGGAAAGATCCAGAAAAACTGAGTGACTCACCCAAATGGCTGAAGCCACCACCTTAATACTATCTTCTGCTGAAGACAAAAGAAGATATTGGGGGTGGGGGAATCAGTTATGGGAGGTTGCCAGGAAACACACAGTAAACAGGGTAAGGTTGTTATGCAGATTTAAGTCCTTGCTTTCTGCGTAAATAAGAGCTTCTAGAGATAAGGTCATTACCCTCTTCCTGGTACAGCTAGGGAGGCAGCCTTGGGGATGAGTGAAAAAGGAGAAGGGATTAAGAAGTATAAATTTGTTGTTACACAGTAATGAAGGAGATGTAGGGTATAGCATAAGGAATATAGTCAATAATATTGTAATAACTATGTATGGTGTCAGATGGGTACTAGATTTTGGGGGTGATGGATGGGAGGGGGTTGGGGGCAGGGAGTAAAAAAGTGAAGGGATTAAAAAGTACAAACCGATAGTTACAAAATAGTCATGGGGATGTAGAGTAAAGCACAGGGAATATAGTCAATGGTATGGTAATATCTATACGTAGTGCCAGATGAGTAGTAGACTAGTCAGGGGGATCATTTCTTAAATTATACAAATGTCTGACCACTATGCTGTGCCCCTGAAATTAATATAAAATAATATTGAATGTCAACTGTAATTGAAAAATGTAAAAGGGCAGGGAAAGTGAAGGAGAATAAGAGGTTCAAATCTCCAGGTATAGAACAAATAAGTCATGGAGATGTCAGCATGGGGCATAGAGTCAATAATATTGTGATAGCATGGTATGGTGTTAGATGGTTGCTGGATCTACCATGGTGACAAGTCTTTAGGTATATAAGTGTTGAATGACTATAGTGTACACCTGAAACTAATATAATGTTGTATGTTAGCTGTTTCGTTATTCTTCTTCTTTTTTTTAAGTGTGTTTTTCCAGAACCCATCAGCTCCAAGTCAAGTAGTTGTTTCAATCTAGTTGTGGAGGGCGCATCTCAGAGTGGCCTATGCGGGGATTGAACCGGCAACCTTGGTATTATGAGCACTGAGCTCTAACCAACTGAGCTAACCAGCCAGCCCAGTTAGCTATTTCTTTCCTTTTTTTTTAATTTATTTTTTTATTTTTTATTTTTTTTATTGGGGAATACTGGGGAACAGTATGCTTTTCCAGGACCCATCAGCTCCAAGTCAAGTCGTTCTGCTTCAATCTGTTTGTGGAGGGCGTAGCTCAGCTCCAAGTCCAGTCTCCGTTTTCAATCTTAGTTGCAGGGGTCACAGCCCACCATCCCAAACAGGAATCAAACCAGCAGCTTTGTTGTTGAGATTGTGCTCTAACCAACTGAGCCATCCAGCTGCCCCCCAGTTAGCTATTTCTTAATAAAAATCTTTTAAAAAAGAAAAGAAAGAAAAAGAAAAAATGTTTTTCAAAAAGTCATAAGCAATTTTAAATGATTTTGAAATGCTAGATGGTAGAGACATAGATTAACTAGTAAACATGACCAAAACAAATATTAAAACCATTCAAATCCAAGGATAACTTCTCCTTGAGAGACCGTGTTGATCAAAAGGCCTTTGGTTCCACAGAGCTTGGGAGACTTCTCTGGACAAGGTAACTATGGTCTGAACGTTCCTGTCTCCCAAAATCACATGGTGAAATACTAACCCCGGAGGTGATGGTATTAGGAGGTGTGGCCGTGAGGTGGTTAGGTCATGACGATGGAGCCCTCATGAATGGGATTAGTGGCCTTATAAAAGAGACCCACAGCACTCCCTATCAACTTCCACCATATGAGGACACAGCCAGAAGATAGCTGCCTAGGAACCAGGAAGCAGGCCCTCAATAGACACTGAATCTGCCAGCTTCATGAACTTGGACTTCCCCGCCTCCAGAATGGTGGGAGATAAGTTTCCATTGTTTATAAGCTACCCAGTCTATGGGATGTTATTATAGCGCCCAAAAGTACTAAGGCAAAATTCAAGTATCAGGCAGCCTCCCCAAGGTGTCAGTCTCAACAGACTGCAGGCTTCCCAGTGAGGGGCAGCCAGGAAAACTTAACCGAAGTGCAGCCTTTGTCCTGTGGAAGAGTGTGTACACAGGAGGCCTGCACTGGATTGGGACATTCACAGTGTTTTAAAGATGCATGCAATTTCACATCAAAATCTCATGTGCCTCCCCAACTGAAAAAATTAAAATCCTGCATACCAACATGGGCTTGGGCAGAGTAGTAGCTGCTCCCTATATAAGGGCGTGGACCTCGAAGCTCTTACCGGCCCTATTACCTTACTTCTGGGTGGCTACTCTCATTTGCTTTATCTGCCTGGTCCCTAAGATACACCCCAATCCTCCACTTAGGTTTTTAAGGAAAATGGGAGAGTTGGCTCCTAAACCCTCTTCTTTGGTTTGATAAAGAGAGGGAATCACACTGTGACTTATTTTCACTTATAAAAATGTCCTGCAATTCTTGGCTAAATTTAAAATGGGAATCATACAAGTAAACGCATGGTGGGGAGAAAGAGGCAGGGGACAAAAATCCCTCCCTGGAGGGAAAACAAATCAAGATTTTGAAACTACCAGGAGATGGGTTCCTCCAGCCACCTTGGCCTTGAACTTCCTAAGGACATCAGCAAAGATTTAGGGGGTACTTGAGACCCTGTCTTTGTGGTGGCCCTGGCCGTTACAATTTGGTTTCAGTTTTAAGCACGTGGCTTTAAAAGGGACTTTCCCCACGGGAGCAGGAAGAGCCCACAGCTGGAACAGCCCCAGAGCAAGGAACAAACGGAGATGAAAACACCTCAGCTGGCAAACCATAAAGATGAGACGAGGGAGTGTCCACACAGCTGCCAGCAGCTGGAACCAACCAGGTGACCATCAAATTGGAGACTTAGGACCTTACCCAGAGGTTTGTGAAAGCACAAAGCCTGTAGTAGGAGGTGGAAAAAGAAATGAAAGCTAATTCAGAGCTATTGGGAACACTAAAAGTTTATGCCAAGTCAATGTGAAGGAAGAAGTGCCCCCAAATGGCTTTTCTGGTGGAAGATAAAGGGATCCCTGAGATAAAATCAGCTAGGCTCGTCTCCCAGAGATGCAAACTCCATCTTGCTACCAGTCCCCAGCTAAGGAGAGTGGGGAGAGGGGTGTTTTAAAAAACATAGAGAGTACATTAAAAATTCAAATGGTAAAAAGTACACAGTGAACTTTCCCTCTCATCATCCCTCGGGTACCCACTTCCTCTCCCTAAAGGAACTATACGTTTTTTTTTTTACCTTTCAGAGCTATTTTATACTAGTTTATGTAGATGTATAGTTTATATATACAAGCAATATGTTTTCCTCCTTTTTTCCTAAAAAAGACAGCATACAGTTCAGGCACTTGCTTTTTTTACTTCTCAGTATGTCTTGGAGAATGTTCCAGATCAATCAATACATGGTTTCTTCTTTCACTTTATACATTGAATCCTCACTTCTGCGACTTTAAGTGGAAGGATACATAATGAAACCAATTTTACCACGGGCTAACTGAGATAAACAGCTCCTACAGTACCTCGGCACCTGTTGTAAGGAAATGATGAAATGATGTTGAAGGAAACAATGTTATTTGAGGACCTGCGGTAGTTGCATAGTCCACATTTCCTTGTGCGGTTGCCCGTCTTTTTGACTAATGTTGAGCATTAGGTTATTTCCAGGCTTCATTACTGCCAACAACAATACTGCAATGTATAACGCTCTACATATGTGATTTCTTACCAGGGCAAGTAAAGGTACATTCCTGAAAGAGAAAATGCTGGACATTTTTGCTAGTTATTGGTGAATTTTCCTCCATAAAATTCGTGTCAACTTTACCCTCCCATGTGTGATACAGGGCAGTGAGTTCTCCAGATGTGAATTCAGATGATTTCAACCCCACTGTGCAGAGGAACCGCCATGCAGACAGCACAGGTGAGATGGCCCCAGGGCGAAAGGGCTGCTCCTTCCTTCCAAAGCTCTTCCTTTATACTTTTATTATCCACAGTCATCAAATTTGGGATGGTCATTTGTTTAGTCAGTCTCCCCACTCCCGCCTGTAAATATCTCAAGAGCTAAAATTGGGCCTTATTCAACTTTGTACTTCCAGGGTCTGGCTCTGAGTAAGTTATCAATAAATGCTTATTAGATGATTGGACAAATTAATTAACTGGGCTCCTAGGTTCCATCTAGAAAGAGAATTGGAAATTAGAATACGGACTAAGGCTAGAATAACCTTAAGAGATTTCTTGACTCTACAACTTTCCCTTGTTGGGGGATTTTGTCTTCTCGCCTGTATTTCCCTTAAGAGATTAGCAATTAAATGTCAAAAACTAAAAGGGTCTGGGCTTTGTAGGCCTCTAGAGTATCTTGACTCAGCCAGCAGATATCGTCACACTTGGGGCCCACACTGACCATAAAGCCAGGTCATAGCTTGTGTCCCAGAGACTCAGCAGAGGCATATTTTCATGCAACATGGAAGTGTTATTTCCTAAGAGCTTCAAAGAGCCAGGCATCAGTGCCATGCTGTCTGAGCTCTACCTTGGCAGGATTTGAGTGTTGCTCCCCTACCCATGATGAACATTTGTTGCTTCTCCCACCCACCAAGGACCCATCCTTATCCAGCACAAGACCCTGCTGCTGGCCTCTGACCCCAGAGATGGGTTCAGCTCCAGCAAACAGTTATACTGGCCTCATCAGAATGACTCTCAGGGCTCTTACAGGTTCCATTAGACGAGGCGTACCTTTTCTTACTGGTACTGAGCTGGAAAGGAATGACATGGAACTACTGCAGCCATCTTTTTGCCACTGCACAGGGCAAACTAGCTGAGAATGGAGCTTAGAGATAGGAAGTGAGAGTAAATCATCGGGCAGTGACATCAAGGTCCTGACATTTGTATTCAGCCCTGGCTAAAGTTAGATCTACCCGCTGGAATTTTCAGTTATGTGAGCCAATCGGTTTCCTTTTTGCTTAAACCTATGCATGCCAGGTTTTCAGTTACATACAAGAAAGAGCCCTAACATGTGGCGCCCTGATTCCAGACGTTGGACCACATGAGAAATTTTATTTCACAAAGCTGCCAGAGACGTGAGTTATAGGTCGGAGTCCAGAAAAGAGGCCCCTTGGAAGATTAGGAGAAAAGCCTAGAATACATGGCTAAAACAAGGACACTAAGGAAAGTCAGTAAGAGGCATTCTGCACTTCACCGAGATATAAAAGATGTGTAAGACACGGAAAAGAATGGAGAATGGATCAATGAAAATCCAAGTCCAGGATCTGGGGGTTGTCAGCTCAGTCCAGGAGTTGGGATGAGAGTAGTCAACTCCTATTACCATGAAAGACAATGATAAATAATTGTTGTTTTGTGTCACTACACAATAAATAACTGAAACGATCTTCTTTCCATATCTGCCTTTGTTCTCCTATCTCCTGCCATGATTAATGTCACTATCACCTCCTACGATAAATATATACTGTATTTGGTTTTTGTCCCTGGTTCCTGCACACAGCTTGTAAAACCATTGGAATCTCCAGAGTGATCAGTGTCTTTTGTATATGAGGTCAGACAATTAAGTTCGCAAACTCATCCTAGAAAAAATACTACATACCTCATTGCTGAATATCACTATGGTCACCTTCGAAGTACTCCCCTTGGGAAACTATGCACTGACGCGAGTGCCTAGTTCACCCTTAAAGGCAGTTTTGGAACTGTTTTTCTGGAATGGCCATCAGAGCTGTCATCATATTACCCCTTGATGTCCTGAATGTCATCAAAATGTCCTCCTTTCAATATTTCCTTTATCTTCGGGTAAAGAAAGAAGTCACTGGGGGCCAGGTCAGATGAGTAGGGAGGGTGTTCCAATACAGTTATTTGTTTACTGGCTAAAAACCCCCTCACAGACAGTGCCGTGTGAGCTGGTGCATTGTCATGATGCAAGAGCCATGGATTGTTGGCAAAAAGTTCAGGTCGTCTAACTTTTTCATGCAGCCTTTTCAGCACTTCCAATTAATAAACTTGGTTAACTGTCTGTCCCGTTGGTACAAATTCATAATGAATAATCCCTCTGATATCAAAAAATGTTAGCAACATCATTGTAACAAGTTTGCGAACTTAATTGCCAGACCTTCGGACTAATGAGATGACTGGTGGATGGGAGCCTCTAAATCGCTTCAGGATGGATGCTGGTCACCTGAAAGACTAAGGCATAATTAGAGGGTTGAGACTTTCAGTTCAACCCCCCAACCTTTGGGGAAGGAAAAAGGGCTGGAGATTGATTAATCACCAACAGCAAATGACTTAATCAGCCATGCCTATGTAATGAAACCTCTATTAAACAATGGGGTTCAAAGAGTTTCTGGGTTGGTAAACACATCGAGGTGCTGGGAGGGTGGCACACCTTCCAGAGGGCATGGAAACGCCATGCCACCCCCACCCCCAATACCTTGCTCCACATATCTCTTCCGTCTGGTTCTTCCTGAGTTGTATCCTTTACAATAAAATGGTAAATGTAAGTAAAGTGTTTCCCTGAGTTCTGTGAGCCATTCTAACAAATCACTGAACTTGAAGAGGGGGTTGTGGAAACGCCTGATTTATGGCCAGTTGGTCAGAAGTACAGGTGGGAACCTAGTGATGTGGGTGATGTTGGATCTGCCGGCAGTTTCTGGGTGTGGGCCGGGATCGTGTCTCGTGAAGCCGAAGAAGTGAAACACGGACCAGGGAGAAGCAAATAGTTTTAAAAAGAGGATAGTTTATTAGAGGCAGGAGAAGAGGTTGCAGCTCCCGAGCGGGAGGGGGTCCCGAAGGGAGGTGCCCCATGATTGAGACCAAAGCTCTTACTTTTATACCTTCCCTTGCCTGCTTGGGGAAGGGGAGCTGTTTGAAGAAGGGAACTGGCGCCTTCTAATGAAATTCGTCTACCAGGTTTGTTCTGCTTGCCCATCCTAAAGGAATTAGCAAAGTAACCCACTCTTATCTATCAGATCTGCTCTATTTGTCAGGCCAAGAGGAATTTAATGATTAACCTCAAGGCCTTGGAGCGAAGGAATGATTTCAAAACCTGAAGTTTTAGGATATGACTGTCTTTGTTTATTCCACCAGGGACCTCCCTGTCTACCTAGGGACATGCTAACTCTCCTGTATCACTAGGACTTGTAATTGGTACCTGAAGTAGGGGCAGTCTTGTGAAACTGAGCCCTTAACCTGTGGGATTTGACGCTAACTCCAGGTAGTGTGAGAATTGAATTGTTGGATATACAGTTGGTGTTCAGAGAGTTGGGGAATTGGTTGCTGTGAGGAAAACACACACACACACACACGCACACACACACACACACACACACACACACACTGGGTGTTAAAAATATTGTGACACCCCTACTCCTTACTCCCAAACCAGAAAACGTGGAGTCGCCTTAGATGTCACTCTCTCACTGCCCACCCTTCCCACCAGCCCTGCCCAGTTATCCTGATTCAACCTCTCAAATAGCTCTCATCTCGCCTCTTTACTTTTCATTCATCCATTTACTTATTCTGTCACAGATATTTAGTAATTACCTTCTCACGCCAGGTTTTGTGCTAAGCTTAGAGACCCAAGGACTAATGAGGTCTTGCCCTGGAGCTAGGAAAATCAGTCTAGCAATCATTCAGAAACCAAAATACAGTCATAGAGCAATGGGACTGACACAGAGACGGAAAAAGTGCATAGCGCCTCACAGAGCCCAGAGTAGGGGTCTCTGAGCCAGCGGGAGTGGTGGGGAATGGGGTGAGGACATCAGTGAACTTTTCTTCTTGGGGATGATGCCTGAGTTTTAAAAGTTTAAAGACTGAAGGAGAACTGGCCGTGCCAAGAGGAGAGGAGAGGGCATAGCAAGCAGAGTGGGCAGCTTCGTGAATGGCTCAGAGATGAGGGCAGCACGTTCTGAATCCACTGGCTAGCTGAATGCAGGCTCACATCACTTCACACCTGGACAAGAGAGCATCTCCTGCTCTTGCCACCCATCCCCTCCACTACCACCAGAAAATCTCTCTAACGCTCCAATTTGACTTTCTTTCCTGCTTGTACCCTCTGCTAGTTTCGCTTCCTGTTCGTAAACTTCTTAGGGTGCCTTTGATAATACTTCCTGTCTCTGGACCTTCTGCTCTACTGTCTGCCTGGAATTTCTCGCCCTGCTTTGGTTGATGTGGCAAACTCCTATTCATACTTCAGAGTGACTCAGATGTGACTCATATGACTTATTGCACAAAGGTCCCCTCCCACTTGCGCTCACCTCTGTGGTGCATGTATTCCAGGGCCACAAACTTTACCTATTTATGAGCCTCCCTCCTGCTCCAGCTGTGAGGGTACAGACCTCCTCTACCCGCCAGCAACAGGACTGGCCTGCAGTGGGCCTTCAGCAAATGAGGAAAGGAGGGCTCCTACATAGGTGAAAATACAGCTAAGGACCCAGAAAGTAGAAGCTGCTGTCACATTCCTAAGACCCTTTAGATCTAGAAGGAGATGGTTACAGGGGGATGCTGGCTAAAAGACTGGTACCTCCGTCTCCAGCTCAGCCTCAGACCCTGGCTCCAGGACTGCCTCACGCTTTCCAACCAAGGCTCTGACCTGACTTCTCAGCCCATTCTGCTCCCCCCTTAACCATGGATCCATCTAGGTTTCCTTTGATAGCCATGCGATGGATGCTGTGGCTTACAGGCTCTGTGTAACGGTGACTATGTGGTTATTATGATTGTGAAGCTGTTATATTTTACGTAGAACGCAAGGTTATGTATAACACATTATGATTAAGACTAGTAAAACTCTTTTGAATTAAAAATCCCAGTTGAATTTTACTTAATCACAAAAAACAGGCTGTCTCAGTGCACAACATTTAAATAAGTTCAAAATTGCCCCTACCTCCCTCTTCCACAATTTTGATCTCTTGGTGTGACTATTGTTAACAGTTGAGTGTGTGTCCTTTAAGACTCTTTTTCGTGCCTGTACAAATGTATGTATAATTTTGAACCACCCCCAAAAAACTATTTTATTTATTTATTTATTTATTTATTTATTTATTTATTTTTAAAGATTTTATTGGGGAAGGGGAACAGGACTGTATTGGGAAACAGTGTGTACTTCCAGGACTTTTTTCCAAGTCAATTTGTTGTCCTTTCAATGTGCCGTTCAGCTTCAAGTTGTTGTCCTTTCAGTCTTAGTTGTGGAGGGTGCAGCTCAGCTCCAGGTCCAGTTGCCATTGCTAGTTGCAGGGGGTGCAGCCCACCATCTCTTGCGGGAGTTGAACCAGCAACCTTGTGGTTGAGAACCCACTGGCCCATGTGGGAATCGAACCAGCAGCCTTCGGAGTTAGGAGCACGGAGCTCCAACCGCCTGAGCCACTGGGCCGGCCCAAAGTGATTTATTTTTTATTTGAGCACTTAATGGACAACTTTGTCTGTACACATAATTCCATTTGATTCTTTTGAATAGCCAAATATTAAAAGTTCATTAGATCAGAGGTCAGCAAACTATGGCCTGCAGGCCAAAAATGGCCCAGCACCCAAAGGAAATTTTCCTGCAAGACCACCAAGCTCATTTCTTTACATATTATCTACGACTGCTTGTGCATTACAGCAGCTGAGTTGAATACATAGTTATATCAGAGACTCTGACCCACATAGTCTACTACTAGCTGGCCCTTGCAGAAAAAGTGAAATAACGCCTACAGTATATGGCTGCACCATGCATTATTTAACCAATCCCCTATTATACCAATAAATGTACATTGCTTCCATTTGTTCAGCATTCCAAACAATCACACAATTAACACTTTTTTTTTTTTTACACCAGTCAGTTACCACTGTAGGGAAGGAAAAAACTTTCCTCTACCTTCAAGGTTCTTCTGGCTGGTCTAATAATCAATAGATATGAGACAGATTAGCAAGAGAAAATAACCAAATTTAATACATACATATATGTCTGGGAATCCCACATACATGAGAGTCAGCAATCCCACGAGGAGGAGAGGTTCAGAGGTGGAAAGGGAACATGGGACTATAAGACATCCCGCGTTAGGGATAAGGTAGGTTGCCTTAGGGGCTTCAGGATGATAAGAACAGATACTTATAAATAGAAGTTTGTCCTGCTCTGTAGATAAGTCAAAAGAGATTGTCTCTGGTATCGCTTATTATGGGCAAGGCCCCTAATTCAAGGTCTTTAGGTAGTTAAGGGAGGAGCAGAAGTTTCTCTTGAGCCTGTGGCTAAAGTTATCTTTAGCTCAAACCAATCTGCTTACACAGAGGCATACCTTGGGGTGATTCATTCTGAACCCCCACACCACCATGGGTGTCAGTGAGTGAGAACTTGACCAAATGTGAACCCAGTCTGTCCACACAGAAAGATTTCCTTTAAAAGGGGTCTTCAGGGGCAGCCGGGTGGCCCAGTTGGTTAGAGCGTGAGCTCTGAACAACAGGGTTGCTGGTTCGATTCCCACATGGGCCAGTGAGCTGCACCCTCCACAACTAGATTAAAGACAACGAGCTGCGGCTGAGCTTCCGGAGGGGCTGCTGGATGCTTCAGTCGGTTAGACTGCGGGTTCTCAACAACAAGGTTGCCGGTTTAATTCCTGCATGGGATGATGGGCTGCGCCCCCTGCAACTAAAGATTGAAAACGACTACTGGACTTGGAGCTGAGCTGCACCCTCCACAACTAGACTGAAGGACAAGAACTTGGAGCTGATGGGCCCTGGAGAAACACACTGTTCCCCAAGATTCCCCAATAAAATTTATATATATATCTATATATGTGTGTGTGTGTGTGTGTGTGTATATATATATATATAAAAGGAGGTCTTCAAGTTAACACACCAAGTGGCTCACTGGGGGAACTCTAGGATTATGAGCAATTGCCAAAGTCATTGCTACAAAGGGTTGCATAGAAAGATCTTGTCTTCATGATAAAGAATCAGAACACTCATCAAAGAACATCAAAGCATACTCCAGGGCCCAAATGAGGTGAAAATTCAGGAATGTAAAACAATAAAAAATGTTGATGGCTAGATATAAAAAAGCCCAAAAGAGAAGGAAAGCAAAGGAAATTAATAATTACCAACCATATAGCAGGCGCAGAAGCCAGATAATCTATATCCAGGCATGGTATTTCAAATGTCAAGTAACCATTAATGGCACGGGCATCTGCCAATCAGAACAGATGCAGAACTTAAATAACCGGTATCACCGAACCTGTGTGAGCCATTGAATATCACACTGCCCATATTTAAATACTCCGTTTAATCCCCACAGTAAATACGCCACCTGACAGCCAAGAAAAGCAACTCTGAGGAAAAACATCAACCCACACAGCATTCCTCTTCCTTCGAGGAAGCATCAGGAAATTATCCCTTCACTCTAATCACTGACGGTAACTGAAGAAGCCGTTGTCAGAACGCATGCACAGTCTCAGGCTGTACTGGGGAATATGAAGTGTATGGAGTTAAAATTATACATTGTTAAAGGTATTTCTCCAAAGAAGACATACAAATAGCCAGTATGTGTATGAAAAGATGCTCAACCTCATTCGTGATTAGAGAAGTACAATTCGAAGCCACAATGAAGTACGGCTTCACACCCACGAGCATGACTATAAAAAGATGAACAATAACAAGTGTTGACAAATATGTGTACACGCTGGAACCCTCATACGTTGATGGCAGGAATGTAGAACAGTGCAGCCACTGTGGAATACAGCTGGAAGTTCTCCAAAAAGATAAACACAGAGTTCGTTACCTACCATACAACCCAGCAACGCGACCCCTGTGTTTACAGGTTTCTCCTCCTATCCAAAAGTAGAACATTCTTATGAAACGGTTTGAAAGCTGAAAAAGCATAAAGCAAAGAAGCAATTACCATTGATTTATAAGAAAATAATTGTTGAGCATTCCCAGACCCAAAAATAACCTGGCAAATCATACCAAATAATACATAAAACCTAAAACAACGCCAACATATAGGAGAAGCAGGGCCACTCTCACCGCTTGGTGTGTGCTGCCTCTAGCACGGCTCACTGCAAACAAACACTGAATGCTATTTTTGCATTTCGCCTTTTTTTGTAGAAACGAAAATCCTCTTCGGATTTCTTACTGTTAGCAAAAAAAAAAAAAAAAAAACAAAAACCCAACAACACAAAACAAACAAACAAGAAAAGAACAGGTACCAATGTAGGTCTTACATAAAAGCGAAGGGGCATAATGCAAGCTTTCAAAACAGCAGGAGATACCTTATACTCAAGAGCAAATGAAAACATGCCCACACAAAAACTTGTACGTTCAAGCAGCAGTGTTCATTTACAATGGCCAGAAAGTGGAAACATCACAAATAGTCACCAACTGATGAATAGATAAAGTGGCCCATCCATACAACTGAATATTACTCAGCCATAAAAAGGAATGAAGTACTAATACAAGCTACAACATGAATAGGCAAATTCGTCGAGACTGAAGGTGCATTCGTGATGGTCGGGGGTTACCAGGGAGAGGAATAAGGGGTGACTCTTAATGGATACAAGGTGATGAAATGTTCTAGAATTAGATAGTGGGGATGGTTGCACAACTCTGTGAATATACTAAAAACTGCTAGGTTCACCCTTCATTTATTGATTTAAAAAAAATTTTTTTTTAGATTCACCCTTTAGAAGGGTGAATTTCATGGCATGGGAATACAATTCTTTTCACAGTTATGCACTGGTATACCAATGAACTATCTTCATTGGTGATTTGAAATTCATCCCAAAGATCTTCCTGTACAGAAGAGAACAGTTGCTTCATTTTAACATCCCACGGAAGCCCTGTTCCAGCTCATCTTGCTAGTTCCTTTTGAAACCAAGTCCTCTGCTCAGCCCTGCTGCTAATGGGCCTGCTTCAGACTGTGGTTCTCCCCTAGGCCCTGCAGGCCCCACACCACACTTCAGAGCCAGCCCACTGGTTTTCTTCCTACACACACTGCCCTCCCTGCTCAGCCAGGCTGCCACTCTGATGGGGACAGGAGTTAGCGCCTCTTCCAGGATGGAACATAGCCTCATTAGGAGGAGAGGGAGGGAGAGAGAGAGAGAGAGAAGAGGGAAGAGATGGCGGAAGGAAGGAAAAGAGGGAGACAGGGAAGGAAGGTTCCAGGTTGCAGAAGCCAAATCTTACTGACTCATTTATTTCTCAGTTGGTTTGCCTGATATTCTCTTTTTAAGTTTTCTTTCTGTTTCCTTCGCTCCTTGAATTAACTTATCCATTTATTCTTTCTTTCATACATTATTCCTATGTACCAGGCATAGGATCAGGCCCTGAGGAAGCCACATGCTTTCTGCTTAATGTTGCTCTCGCCTTTGGTGAAGCACCTCCTCCTTCCCGATGATTGCCAGCTGACATCCTGGCTAAAGTTCCCTACTGTCCGTGTGACCTTGGTGGTGGTTGTCCTCTCTTCCTGGAGCCTGTCAGCAATACCACACCAGCTTCTGACAACCTTGTTCCTTCCTATTTCACGCCTATGTCCACTGGAGTCCAATTCCTTGACTAAGAGATGCCTCCTGCCCACAGTCTATTTACAGTCTATTTACTCTCTAAGTAACCCAGCTCCTCTCACCTTCGTAGGTCTTTAGGGGAAGGACAATGAACAACCCTCAGCCTTTGTTCTGGTGGAGGGTCACTTCTAGTGAGAAGTAGGAGAGATGACTTCACAGGGACACAGAATTGGATGAAAGGGATTGTTGGGTCACAAATTTAGGGTGAAGCCACAGGAATAGACCAAGAGAGAGTCCTAGTTCATGAAAGGTCAAGGTGAATCCTATGTGCCAGATACCGGAGCACAGGTTGAAGCAATGTGGCCGGGGTAAGGGGTATCCAACAACCTTTAAAATATGGCTTACTCATGGTTCTCATTACACCAAGTTCGCCGGTTCGATTCCCACATGGGCCAGTGAGCTGCGCCCTACACAACTAGATTGAAGACAACGATTTGACTTGGAGCTGAGCTGCACCCGCCACAACTCGATTGAAAAAAAAACAACTTGACGTCCAAGAAAAACACACTGTTCCCCAATATTACCCAATTAAAAAAAAATATATAAATGGCTTATTATTTTTAACTGTATGCCTTCCTCTTTTGGGGCCACACCTTGTCTACTTTAATTATAAGATGATAGCAATAATAGTAACAATAAGTAACACTTATATAGGCTGACTCTGGGCCAGACACTACACTACGTGCTTTACATGAGTGAATAAGCTTTATTGGATGGGAGGAGCCACTATTTCTACTTCTGGACCAGTGGTCCCTGAGGTTTCCCCATTAGAGTTCTGAAGAGGTGGCCTCAGCTTTGGGATGGGCAGCAGAGGTATAGAGAGAGCACAGGGCACTGCATAAAGTAGCAAAAGGAAACTCAGAACCCTGGCAGATGATAGCCTGGGACAGTGCCCCGGAATTGAAGAACAAGGTGAAGCTCAAAATCAAGAACCAGGATGCAGATGTGGTTGGAAAAGAAATCAGAGTAGGAGGTGGGTTCCCAGGGGCATAATCTCCAGCACCCCGTGGAGGGGCTGGTGCTATAACACCGAATCCCAACTAGCACGGTCAGTTTAATCCAGGTCTCCATCAAGTAGAGAGAGGCTGCTCGTGAAGTAAGGCTGGGCCACACATCTGGACATGGAGTGCAGGGGTGGTGTCAGGATAGATATCCAAGCCTGGTTTCCCCCTGGGTTCTGACAGGGCAGCGGCTGGGAGAACAAGGGCAGGCTCCAACGACATGGGTGGTGCTCAGAGTCAAAGATTAAACTCACAGGGCGGGCGAGGAAGGGAGCAATGATGTAGGTGATGTTGGATCTGCCGGCAGTTTCTGGGTGTGGGCTGGGATCGTGTCTCGTGAAGCTGAAGAATGGAAACACGGACCAGGGAGAGGCAAAAAGTTTTTAAAATAGGATAGCTTATTAGAGGCAGGAGAAGAGGTTGCAGCTCCCGAGCAGGAGGGGGTCCCGAATGGGGGTGCCCGTGACTGAGGCAAAAGCTCCTACCTTTATACCTTCCCTTTGTTTGGGGAAGGGGAGCGATTTGGAGAAGGGAATTGTTTGAAGAAGGGAACTGGCGCCTTCTAATGAAATTCGTCTACCAGGTTGGTTCTGCTTGCCCATCCCAAAGGAATTAGCAAAGCAACCCACTCTTATCTATCAGATCTGCTCCATTTGTCAGGCCAAAATGAATTTTATGATTTACCTCAAGGTCTTGTTACATTACGTCCTGGAGCAAAGGAGTGATTTCAAAACCTGAAGTTTTAGGATATGACTGTCTTTTCTTTATCTTACCAGGGACCTACCTATCTACCTAACAATCATACTCACTAACCTGTCTCAGCAAGACAGACAGCAGGACCCCAGACAAAAGGCCAAGCCCAAGGATAGGGATCACGGGGCAGGGCAAGCAATGATTTCAGAAACAAGATGTGGGCTCCGTGGGTGTCCCTGTGCTATAGACTCCTGGGGCCAGCATATAAAGCAAAGGTGTGGGAAACAGCAACACAGCTCATGGGTCAGCACAGTGGTAACGGAGCTGGGTCTGTTCACAATGTGTTTTCTGGAATGAAGATGGGCCGATGGGCTGCATAAAGGATGCTAAGGGAGACAACAGGACAGCATTGTAAACCAACATTAATTTTAGATTGTAATAAAGAATAAAAGGCACTTATTTGAACAAAAGGAGCTGCAGCCCAGGAGACACAAACTCAGGTAGCAACCTACATTGTATTGTTGCTGAGACAAAGTGGAGGCAACCTTTTATATGGAAAGTGCCCACCCAACTTCCCAACTAGGTCCCATTTTACGTAAATGAGGTATTCAATTTGTGCAGATCTGATTAGTCTATATAGATGCAAACAAGGATACAATTTGTGAAGTTTTGATTGGACAGACAGGTCTCAGTCCATTGGTAGAAAGACCAAACCAGGGTTTCCCTGCAGTGGTTGGCTCAGAGGGCGTAAACAAACAGGGCATAGTGCGGGAGGCCTAGTTCAGTCTGAGGTCTTCCTGGCATAAAGTATCTGAGGAGCCCCCATCAGCAAATGGCCACTAGACTCTTATTATTCATAAAATGTGGGCCCTCGGTTAACCATGGGGAGTCTATCTCAGCAGATAAATTCCTTCTCAGGGTTCACGTCAATTGAATCTTCTTGGGGTCCACAGCATCCAGGGGAAAGCTAAGGGCATGTCTCACAGACTCTTTAGAAAACGTCAATCTTAAGGGGCTAGGCAGAAACTAAATATTACGAGTCAGGATAAGGACTCGACATCTCTGGGATGAGATGCACAGGATAGAGGAAGTGTATTCAGAATGGAGACAGGAGACAGTCCTAGAGAAACGCCACGTGAAATGGGGTTTTATGCCCCCTGGGAGGAGGTCACTAATGAAAGCACCACTCTGGTTCAGACAGAAGCTGGGTCCTCCTTCCCTCCTCACTCACAGCACTACCAGGCCTGAGGCTGCTCCCACACTGCCCAACTCCTGCCCCAAACCCCCAACCCCCAGCCCCGCCTCCGGAAGGATTGGCTCAAGAACTAGTTAGAAAAGGTAGCAGTGGGCCCAGCTGTGAGCCAGCGTTTGTTTTTGTTTTTTTAATTAATTTTTATTTTTCAATAGCAGTTGACATTCAATATTATTTCATATTAGTTTCAGGTGTAAGAGACAGTGTTTCTTGAGTGCCAAAAGCAGTCCTAAGCATGACTCTGAGGGGGATCAAAAGTTTGCCACGCCAGAAGATGGCTTTTGGAATATTGATTTTTAAGCTAGTTATTAAGAAACCAACGACTCAGAAAAAAACCTTTGACCCTCCCCCTTCCGTACCTAAAGGAATTTGGATAGAAAAACCTGCTTAAAGGAACGGATCATCACCTTAGCATCATAATATAAACTAAATGTGACAGATAAAGAGAAATTAGCAAAGCCTATTTGTTAGACTTCCCTCTGTGTTCCATTGTTTCTCCGTGGCCCAGCAAGAATTTGTTACCCTGTGTTTGCTTTCTCATCTACCTGTGAATTGCCTGCTTTCCCTTTGAAATTCCAGACTCCTGCCCCCCTTCTCCTGTGTCCGAAATGGTATATAAACCTCAACTGCCCAATGTGGCTTCAGGTCTCATATTCTTCTGGCATCCCCACATATATGTTTGTAATACATTTTGGACATTCCCCGTTAATCTGTCTCATGTTAATTTGATTATTAGCCCAGTCAGAAGAACTTAGGAGAAAATTTGTTTTTGCGCCCCCACTCTTCAATAATTCTTCAGTTACAGTTCATCGCCTCAGACTTTCCATTCTTTTTTCCTTAAGTGAAATACTCCTTTCATAATTATTTATCAACCACTACCACTGTAACAGAGTGAAATTCTCAGTCTCTCTGACTCCATTTTGTTCAAGCCTGAGTTGTTCCCCTGGCCTCCAGGCTAATAGCTCCTGCTTTGTCTTGAATATAGACATGCTAATCAGAGAAATTCTGTTGGCGGCTTGAGGTTCACAAACCAGCCCCTCCCATTGCCCCTTCCCCTGACCTAAAAAGAAGCCTGAACTCAACTGTCTTAAGATGGATTTGAGGACTCTCATCTTCAGTTGGAGCCTTTTGATCAATAAACCTTTCCTTACTCCGAACTCCTGAATTTTCTTTTGGCCTTTCGAAGTGTCAGGCACACAGACTTTGGACTGGTGCAAACAGCATTTGTTTTTAGCAAAATTACAAGTTATCAGTTAATAAGGTAATTAGTCACTGTGAACGTGTTACAAAGAAAAGGTTAGGCTGTCTTTGTTTTTTCTGTTTTTCCTATTTTGGGGTGGAAGAAAAACATCGTAGATGCTTTTTGAACAAGCACTCCAGGAGTGGGGCACTTGTACATATGTTGTTCTTTGTCTAATTTATTTGTAGCTGTAAGTCACTGAGATTTTTGAGGTTGTTATTGGAGTATAACTTACCTTATCCTGATTCATATAACGGTATACAGGAAGAGGATCAGGACTGGCTTCACAGAGAAGCTTGGGAAGATGAAGCCGATTGGAACAGCACAGAACAGAAAAGGACATTCCAGAGAGGGGATAGGGTACAGAGTTACAGAGCTGTACAAACCACTGACCTGCTCTGTGATCTGATGTAGCTAGAGTGCAGGACACAAAGGGGAGAGAGTGTGAAAAGAGGCGAGGCCGCAGAGGAAGATTGGGACCGGGTGGTGGCAAATCTTGAAAATATATTGAAGAGTTGCAGAAAATAAGCAGACAACAAAGGTTTTTTTTGAGTAAAACACTAATGGGTTATATACCAGGTCGGACAATTGAGTTAGCGAACTCATCCTAGAAAAAGTGCTACATACCCCATTGCTGAATATCATGACGGTCACCTTCGAGGTACTCCCCTTGGGAAGCTATGCACCGATGCCGGTGCCTAGTCCACCCTTCAAAGCAATTTTGGAACTCTTTTTCTGGAATGGCCATCAGAGTTATCGTCGTATTACCCTTGATGTCCTGAATGCCATCAAAATGTCTTCCTTTGAATATTTCCTTTATCTTTGGGTAAAGAAAGAAGTCATTGGGGGCCAGGTCAGGTGAGTAGAGAGGGTGTTCTAATACAGTTATTTGTTTACTGGCTGAAAACCCCCTCACACACAGGGCCCCGTGAGCTGGTGCATTGCCGTGATGCAAGAGCCATGGTTATTGGTAAAAAGTTCAGGTCATTTTTGTCTAACTTTTTCACGCAGCCGTTCCAGTACTTCCAAATAGTAAACGTAGCTAACTGTTTGCCCTGTTGGTACAAATTAATAATAAATAATAGCTCTGATATCAAAAAAGGTTAGCAACATCGTTGCAAGAAGTTCACGAACTTGTCATGCCTCATATGTTAGAAAAACAACTAGCTGCAGGGCAGAGAGAGAACCGAAGGGGAGGAAGACCAGAGGCTAAGGGACCGGTTAGGAGTCACTACAAGCAGAGAATAAAGTGATGAAGGCCAGAGGTTGACAAAGTTTCTGTAAAGGGCCAGATGGTAAATATTTTAGGCTTTGCTTACTCCACAGTCTCTGTCACAACTATTCAACTCTGCCATTGTAGCATGAAAACAGCCACATGTAACAAATACATATGGCTGTGTTCCAAAAAAACTTTATTTACAAAAAAGGCAATGGGGGCCAGACTTGGCCCATGGGCTGCAGTTTGTCTAGCTCGGAACTACTCATAAAGTTATAATAATAGGAATGCCGCCACCGTTACTGAGACCTCCCACATACCGGGCACTTTACAGACAGTACTGCTGATTCTTATAGCCTTTTAGGGGAGGTATTATGGGCTCCATTTTACAAATAGGAAAACTGAGGCTGAGATGTTGGGTAACTTGCTCAGGGTCACAGGGCTGGTGTACGGCAAAGTAAGGATTCAGACTCAGGTCTGATTGCAGAGCGCATGCTCTATTGTTATTCCAATGCCACCTCCTAAAGGCAGTCAAGAAAGAAAATGGGGATATCAAGGGCTCTCAATCTCAGTGCCTGAGAAAATTCACTCATGCGTTCATCCATCCATCCATCATTCATTCGTTCATTTAACAAATATTTTGCTTATGCTATGTGTGAAGTACTAGGAATTCAAAGACAAATGAAATATGATGCCTGTCCTTGAGTAGCTCAGAGTCTAATGTTGAAACCTATTGTTGGATGTAGGGGGTGAAGAAAAGAAAGTATGATTTATTAATAAGATCAAGGAAGTAAAACATTGAAGTTGTTCTCATCCTTGCCTCCTTTCCTCCAAGTATCCAGAGAGAGCCCTCTGATACTTGGGATCACAGACACCTGATATTTTTATCCTCCAGCATTGAACGCATAGGTGGATTTACTGTGAAACTACTGAAGCTTAAGCTTTGGGGTCCCTTACTGCCTGAAACAGTGCCTTCTGAGGCCCTGTGTCTAATTTCCTATCCCTAACAGTTGCCCCTCAGAAATATGTAAGCCTTAGGCCCCCAAACCCGGATCTCTCCTTGAGTGAATGTTTTTCAGAGCAAAGTGTTTTAAACTCTGTTTTGGGGAATTACCAGGGGCTAAGTTTCCTGGTTTTGGCTCTCAGGGGAAACTAACAATGTGGGGGCTACCTTCCCAGTCACAGATGTGGCCAATCCAAAGTCTGTTCCCATTATGTCTACTCTCTTCTACTTACCATAAACTACCCCTGTTTCCTTTTCCTTTAAAATTAACCCTGGGCTGTATGATTTCTGCTGACCCCAGCTCTTTGGAATTCAGGACACCTAGGAATTCAATGCTCCAAGAATCCTCTCAATAACCTCTCAGTGGGCCATTAGAGCAGCAAGAGACATACCCAACCCTAATGAGGCTAGAAGCAGGACTGGGGAGGTACAGTAATTGAGCAGTGAAGGCAGGCGGCTCATGGTTGGCAGGACTTCCCAGGGCACGGAGGTCTGTTGAGCTCATGAACAGGCCCAGCTGTGTATCCATTTGTCTAGTGCAAAGCAAACTCTGCAGGATTGACTGTGTTCCAAAGAAGACAACCGGCCCAAAATGGAGTCACTTATGCTAAGCCCTACATCACCAAACCGAAACTTACAGTTTCGGCTCCACCAGAAATGGAATCTTAAACCAGTCAATCAAGGATCACCTCGTCAGCTCTAGTTAGGTCATCCGTCTGACAGACACCCGCCCCCACCCCCAACCTTGCCATCCCCTAAAGGAAAGTGACTTTGCAATAACCAATCTGCTTTTTCGTCTAGCAAAACTTCCTTGTTCCCTCTCCCTTGTGCCTATAAAAGTATTTCATTTTGTAGAGCTTTCTATCTGCTAGATTGGATACTGCCCAATTCATGAATCATTGAATAAAGCTAGTAAGAGCTTTAAAATGTACTCGATTGAATTTTGTTTAACAACTGTTTTACACTCACCCAAGTCATAAGTGACTCCAAACTAGAAAACTATTAGTGGGAGAACAGGAGGCCTAACTGGCAAAATCATGGGCTCTGGTCATTTGCTCCGAGTCCTATGCTCTGCCAGGGAAATCCACAAAGCATACCAAATTACAGGCTGGGGACGGGGTAAGTCAGTGAGGACAATACTGTGTGTGACTCTGTAGGGTAGGTTGTGCCCACTGTCACACCCCCTGGGCACGTGTAGCCCCTGACCACGGGAGGTACCCAGTAAAGATGCGGATTAAAGGAGATTAGCTGTTCTTAGGAGATACACCCATTTCTCCTAAGATAAACTGGCAGTCTTTTGGACTAGTTCTCTCTAAATTAACTGCACTAGCCAATAGTATCACAGCATTTTTATCCTTGGGTAGTTTGTGTAATATCCTATCATTTCTCCATGCAAGCCACACATAAGCCTCCTACTACGACTCATTACCTCCGAGCACCCACCTTAGTGCTACATTGCAGGGCTCTTTTGCACAGTATGTTTTAACTCTTTGCTGGGTTTGGCAGAGACAGGTGACACACTTAGAATCCACACAAGCTGCAGGGGCTTGCTCATCCCTTTTGTGTTGATTGTACTCTCTTCGATTTCAGGGGGCCTCATTTTCTGACTTTCCTTAGAGCATCCAATCTCCCATTAATCCCATTCTTCCCAGAAACTTTCTTTGTGGGTTTGTGAGGATTTTAAGTTGGCATATGGTTTTTAGGCATAGGTGAGGCAGGAAATGCTTTCAGGAAGAATTCAAGTGGTTTATGGAAATAAACATAATGTGATAGGGAAAATCATAAATCTAGGGATCAGGACACCTGGAATCCAGGTTTGGACACATTATTCGTTTCACAAATAAGCACCCAAAGCCCACTGTGATAGCCAAGTGCAGGGCTGTACTAGAAATGTGTAAATGAAGAGATGCTCCCTCCCAAAGGCAGCACGGTGGGGAAGAGAATAGTTTAATTGCAATAATGGAGAATTGTAAAATGAATTGGGAGCACTTAGTGGGGTGGTTTTCCAACTTTTTGTACCATCAGAATGAATCCCCACAGGTGTTCTTTCAAATGCAGATCCTTGGGCTACACCCCTCAGAAATTCTGATCCAGTAAATTTGAGTGTTCAAGGGCTCTGAAGTCTTAACAAGTGTCTTTCCTGCCCCAGGCCCCCAACGAGGTGATTCTGCTAGATGTGGCCCCAGCACTCTAGAAGGAACTGGTCAGGAAATGGTTCACAAAAGCAGGGGTCTACAGCTGATTTTTAAAGGGAAGAACTTACCAGGCACAGAGGCACGAAATAGCATGATCTCACTTTCCACTTTGAGAAAAATGAAGGACATGCCAGGTCTGACAATTAAGATCGCGAACTTGTCACCGTGCACTTACATTGGCAGCAGTGTACAAACAGCTCGGTAAGGTTTCATAACCCTGGTATATCAGTGTCTCACAGCTGGGTTGAGGTCAACGTGTGGCTGTGTCTTGCTGAGTGATGTTCATTATTGTTGTTGCGTGTTCTTCTGTGCCGTTGGGAGAATGTCTGAGCTTGAATTAGAGCAACAAACATTCAATTTCTTGTTAAACTTTGCAAGAGTGGAAGTAAAATTTGGGACATGTTAGTCCAAGTTCATGGGGATAATGCCATGAAGAAAACAGCAGTGTACAAATGGATGAAACGTTTTTCTGAGGGGAGAGAACGCGTCACTGATGAAGAAAGTTCAGGGCAGCCAGTAACAAGCAGAACTCACGAAAACTTTGCAAAAATTCGTCAAAATGTGCATCAAAATCGTTGGCTGACTGTGAGAACCACAGCAGAGCAAGTAAACGTCACTAGAGAAACAGTTAGGAAAATCTTAACTGAAAATCTTGGCATGAGAAAGGTGTGTACAAAAATGGTCCCGAAGGAGCTCACCGATGAACAAAAGCAAAGGAGAGTTGAAGTTTGCCAAGACCTTTTGAAGAGGCAAGACAATGTTTTGGGCCATGTTATCACTGGTGATGAAACATGGGTGTACCAGTATGAACCTGAAACAAAGCATCAAAATGCACAATTGAAGTCAGCCAATTCTCCACAACCAAAAAATTCTGTCAGTCCAAATCAAGAGTCAAAACAATGTTGCTAACTTTTTTTTTTTATAACTTTTGCACCAACCTAATATATATTTTTTTTAAAAGATTTTATTGGGGAAGGGGAACAGGACTTTATTGGGGAACAGTGTGTACTTGCAGGCCTTTTTTTTTCCAAGTCAATTTGTTGTCCTTTCAATCTTAGTTGTGGAGGGCGCAGCTCAGCTCCAGGTCCAGTTGCTGTTTCTAGTTGTAGGGGGCACAGCCCACCATCCCTTGCGGGAGTCACCGGCAACCTTGTAGTTGAGAGGACATGCTCCAACTAACTGAGCCATCCAGGAGCTCAGCAGCAGCTCAGCTCAAGGTGCCGTGTTCAATCTTAGTTGCAGGGGGCGCTGCCCACCATCCCTTGTGGGACTCGAGGAATTGCACTGTCAACCTTGTGGTTGAGAGCCCACTGGCCCATGTGGGAATCGAACCAGCAGCCTTCGGAGTTAGGAGCATGGAGCTCTAACCGCCTGAGCCACCGGGCCGGCCCCGCTAACCTTTTTTGATATCAGAGGGATTACTCATTATGAATTTGTACCAACTGGACAAACAGTTAACCAAGCTTACTATTTGGATGTGCTTAAAAGGCTGCGTGAAAAAGTTAGACGACCTGAACTTTTCTCCAACAATGCATGGCTCTTGCATCACGACAAGGCACCAGGTCACGGGGCACTGTGTGTGAGGGAGTTTTCAGCCAGTAAACAACTAACTGTATTGGAACACCCTCCCTACTCACCTGATCTGGCCCCCAGTAACTTCTTTCTTTACCCGAAGATAAAGGAAATATGTCCTGATGACATTCAGGACATCAAGGGTAATACGACGACAGCTCTGATGACCATTCCAGAAAAAGAGTTCCAAAATTGCTTTGAAGGGTGGACTAGGCGGTGGTGTCAGTGCATAGCTTCCCAAGGGGAGTACTTCAAAGGTGACCGTCGTGATATTCAGAAACGAATATCCCTTTTTCTAGGATGAGTTCGCAAACTTAATTGTCAGCCCTCATAAGACAAGACTGCTCTAACTATTGAAGACTGTCAGCAGAGAATGAGGTGTTTTGCCTCCTGGTGAAAACTAACTACATCTGGGCTCCTCCTCACTCCTCTATCCTCACCCCTGCCCCACTTGTACTCAGACAGGAACACACACACACACACACACACACACACACACACACACACACACACTCTCCCTTAAGGCTCTAAACACACTGGAGTCTCTCTCCCATTCCAAAAACAATCAGAAATTTTCTCTTCACTCTGGGCCCCCCATCCACATAGCACCTTTTACTTCCCATTTATCTCAATGCCAACCTTCTTTAAACATGAAGCAAAGGAAAAACTAAACAAAAGGGCTATGAAGCTAGTACATGTTCATTATAGCAAATTTCAAAACTGAGGGGGAAAAAGCCCTTCACATCCACATCATAAGCTCTCAAGACACTCTTAATACTTATCAGAATGGCAATTAAATTTACTTTGTCACCGGAATGTTAATGCCTCAAGGATGGGGACATGGTTTTCTTTTTTATCCTTGTGTATTTTTTGGACACGGAAGACTCTCAATAAATATGTATAAATTGAACATATAACATAAATTGTACATATTGAACCCTAAAGAGTCTGATACTCATTCAATCTTTATGTATTTGCTTTATTAAAAAACAAAAATGGCATCATGCTATATTTACATCTTTAGAAAAGAATCAGCATGTTTGAAACCTGCTTTGTTTGTTATGAAAATGTACCACAAATATATTTCTAGCTGCTTTGGGTTTGGATAAACCATAATTTACTTAGGTTGTCTTTGATTTTAAAAATTAAAAAGAACATTGTGGTAAACACCCTTGCATTTAAAATCTCTACATCTATCAATCATGATTTAAATAGACTAAATGAGTTGAAGTGGGATTGCTATGTCAAAGAACGGACAAAAGTCTATGGCTCTGGAAATCCTGTTTTGGAATGGTTGTACCAATTCATGTGAATAATTAAGAAAATATAAACAAGTTTAAAAAACAGTAACAGTGGGGAGAACGGCCTTATATTGAGTAGAGTGGTCAGGAAAGTCTTCTCCAAGATGATCTTAAGCTAGACCTGTTATGAAGAATCAGGTACAGACACAAATGTAAAGGCCCAGAGGCAGGAAAGAAAAGAGACCTCACTGCAGCCAGGGGAACCCATCTGAAACTGACCACGTGGTGGGTGGCAGAAGACAAGTTAGAAAAGTAGAGGTAGACCCTACGAGGACTTTAGACCTTGGTAGGAATTTGAGTTATAGTCTGTAAGAGATGGGGAGCATTAAAGGTGAGCCATTGAAGGATTTTAAGCAGTTGGAATAATATGATGCAATTTGTGATTCTGAACAATAAATCTAGAAAGGAAACACATCAAAATACAATACTATTTATCTCTGAGTGGTAGGGTTATAAGTGATTTTTATTTTTTTCTTTATGCTTTCCTGTATTTTCCAAAATTTCTCCAATAAGCATGTATTAGTTTTATAATTTGAAAAACATAATCAAAAGAAAAAACCTGTGGCGGCCAGATGGCTCAATTGGTTAGAACGCGAGCTCTGAACAACAGGGTTCCCGATTCGATTCCCACATGAGCCAGTGAGCTGTGCCCTCCACAACTAGATTGAAGACAACGAGCTGCCACTGAGCTTCCGGAGAGGCAGTCGCTTGGCTCAGTTAGCTAGAATGCAGGCTCTCAACAACAGGGTTGCTGGTTCAATTCCCGCATGGGATGGTGGGCTGCGCCGCCTGCAATTGAAGATTGAAAATGGTGACTGAGCTGTGCCCTCCACAACTAGACTGAAGGACAACTACTTGGAGCTGATGGGCCCTGGAGAAACACACTGCTCCCCAATATTCCCCAATAAAATTTAAAAGAAAATTTGCAGTCACACATAAGAAAAGGAAAAAGCTAACTGGAAGTGGTACGAAGGACAACGGAATGGGGAGTATGATTGGTGGTGAGGAGTCACAATCATGCTGAGTGTTGAAGAAAGATGGTAGCAACATGGAATGGCTTGGTGGCCACGGAAATGGAGAAAAAGGGGGTGAATCTGACCGATGTTTAATGGGTATATATTGGTAATTGATGGGCTATGGGAGGTAAGTGTCTAGGATGAGAATTGGGTTTCATCTTGGGTGACTGAGCAGGTTGATGGTGACTCCTCTCAGTCCAATAGGAGATACAAGAACACGAACATGGGAAGGAAGATGAACATGAAATGAATGGCCCACAGCATCAAAAGCCAAGCAATCAGATTAATCAGGTTATACAAATGAGGCAAAGGAGTGACAATTCTTTAAAGAAGCTTGGCTATGAAGAGAAAGAGACAATAGGGCACTAACCAGATGGTGTGGAGGGTTGAAGGAGTGTTTTTCGGCCAAGGGAAATGAACCAGTAGAGGCAGAGTGGTTGGAAGTACAGATGTTAGGGGGGTGGCTGAAGAAGCATATTCACAGATGGGTTGAAGTGGGATCATAAGTGGACGTGGGAACTGGAAAAAGAACATCTCAGTTCTTTCGGGAGTGAGGGCAGAGGCAGCAAAATACACATGTACAGGTTCCTTTGAAGCCTCATAGTGGGAAGAGGAAGTTCTTGCTTTTGAATTTTACTCTGTGCATTAGAAGATAATGAGTAAGCAGTTGAAGCCAAGTGGTGAAGGTTTGTAATAACCTGAGAAAAATGGTAGAGGGTGTTGATCAAAGAATGACTGCTCAATAGTACCGAAGTTCAACTGCAGTTGGATCTACTAGAATTTGTAGCAGCCCTCCCAGCCCTGGCCATCGTTACATTTTTATCACATTTTCACACTGTATTCTGCACCCCAAGAAGATATAGGTGGGGAGAAATTGAGTCATGCGTTTGATTCAGGATTGGGAGTTTGCAGAGCAGGTGCACCTTGACAATAAGGGGTCTAAAGAGTTGAAGGTTATAAATGAGAATAATTTGAGTTGACCATAGGGCACCCATTGGATCAGGAAGAGGATGAGGTTAAAGGTGGAGGAAAGGCCAAGTGGAAAGATCGGGAGATTGGGGTCCTAAAGAAATAACAGATTTAGTGGTAGGGTAAGAAAACTGGAAAAATAAGAAGTTACCATAAACAGAAGTCTAATATATATGAGGTATGATTTTAAAAAAAAAAGTGAATGTTTAAAACAAATTATTACAGTAAAAGACACATTGCCATTAATCCCCCTCGAAATACTCCCCCTCGCTTTGAAACACTTACCCCATCATTCTTGCCACTTTCTAAAGCAGTTCTGGAAGTCTTCCTTCCTGAGCGTCTTTAGTTGCACTGTCACGGCTGCCTTGATGTCCTGAATCGATTCAAAATGTTTTCCTTTCATGGTCATTTTGACTTTGGGGAAGAGCCAGGAATCGCAGTGCCAGATCCAGTGAATAAGGTGGATAAGAACACATTGTAATTTTTTTTTTTTAAAGATTTTATTGGGGAAGGGGAAGTGTGTACTTCCAGGTCTTTTTCCAAGTCAAGTTGTTGTCCTTTCGATCTTAGTTGTGGAGGGTGCCGTTCAGCTTCAAGTTGTTGTCCTTTCAGTCTTAGTTGTGGAGGGCGCAGCTCAGCTCCAGGTCCAGTTGCCGTTGCTAGTTGCAGGGGTCGCAGCCCATCATCCCTTGCAGGAGTCGAACTGGCAACAAGTCGAATTGTGGTTGAAAGCCCACTGGCCCACGTGGGAACTGAACCAGCAGCCTTTGGCGTTAGGAGCTCAGAGCTCCAACCACTTGAGCCACGGGCCCAACCCGTAATGTTTTTATTTTACGTACATTGCTGTACCAGAAGCAATGTGACATGGAGCGTTGTCATGATGGAAAATGAAGTAAAGACACTCAGGAAAGAGGACTTCTAGAACTGCTTCAGAAAGTAGTGTGTTTGTAGTGAGGGATTAATGGCTATGTCTTTTACTGTAACTTTTTAAAATTTAAACTCACTTTATTATTTGATCACACCTCGTATTAGAGCCCAGGTATGGTCAGGATAGGAGAGTGGGTGATTTAAGGGCGGGTGCATATGGAAGATTTGAAATCAAGGCATTGCGAGGCCATGTTCGAAAATACTCAGGGTGGTAGAATTTGAAATAAACTGTAAAGCAAGTTCAAGGCAAGTTGGGGGATGTGATTCTTGCATAGTGACTAGGAGGTTGGTGAAATGCAGAGGGGTGAGGTAACCAGACAGCAGGAATCTGACCCTCTCCAAGCATCCAGGGAGGCAGAAGAACTGGTTAGCAGCAGGAGCTCTGGAACACATGGGGGCTCAAATCCTGGCTCTACCCAGTGTAGCGACTAGGTATGTGGCCAAGTCAGTTAACTTCTCTGTGCCTTACTGATGAGTAACATAAAGATATAATAGCACCCACAATCAAGTGCCTATGATGAGGCCTGCCACATGTACCGGAGCACTTAAATGTCAGCATCATTATCATTTTTCATTTGAACAATGAGGGGGCTGTAGGTCTCTAAGGCAGAGAGTCTCAAACTTTTTGGTCTCAGAACACCTTTACAACTCTTGAAAATTATTGAAGCCTCCAAAGAGCTTTTTTAAATGCATATTATATTTATTTATTTTTCAGAAATTAAAACTGAGAAAAATCTTCTAAAATAAACCTATTTCTTAGTACCATATTATTAAGAAAACTATTTTTCAAAACAAAAGAATTTGGAAGTGACTTACATTTTTGCAAATACCTTTAAATGTCTGGCTTAATTGAAGACAACTAGATTCTCTTATTTGTTTCTACTTTCAATCTATTGAGATGTACTGTTTGAAGTATACAAGAAAACCCCAGCATCAGGGCCGGCCAGGTGGCTCAGGCAGTTAGAGCTCCATGCTCCTAACTCCGAAGGCTGCTGGTTCGATTCCCACATGGGCCAGTGAGCTCTCAACCACAAGGTTGCCAGTTCAATTCCTCAAGTCCCACAAGGGATGGTGGGTTCTGCCCCCTGCAACTAAGATTGAACATGGCACCTTGAGCTGAGCTGCCGCTGAGCTCCCGAATGGCTCAGTTGGTTGGAGTATGGGCTCTCAACCACAAGGTTGCCGGTTCGATTCCTACAAGGGATGGTGGGCTACGCCCCCTGCAACTAGCAACGGCAACAGGACCTGGAGCTGAGCTGCGCCCTCCACAACTAAGATTGAAAGGATAACAACTTGACTTGGAAAAGTCCTGGAAGTACAAACTGTTCACCAATGAAGTCCTGTTCCCCTTCCCCAATAAAATGTTTAAGGGAAGAAAAAAAAAAAAAAAAGAAAACCCCAGCATCTCATCGACACTCTAAAAAGGGTCCTGAGGGAACTTTCTTTCCATCCTAGAACCATGGCTGAATTTATCCATAACCTAGCAGAGAAGGGCCCAGGGCTGGTACACGGTGCTGTACTGTGACTTACTTGAAACGTGGATTGGCCACATTTTGGCACTATGTCAAGGTCGAGCTGGTTCCTCCAACCCCTGCTGAGAGCCCTACAGCTAATCAGAGCTTGAAAAAAAATAGTCAACTGTGCTCAAACTGGTAGCTTCAAACATCTCACACTTAAGGGAGCTCTGCTGAACAGTTTGGTGGCTACCGAGGTATGGTTTTATGTTGGTGAAATCATAGGCAAGCGTGGCATCATTGGTTATAATGTTTGAAGACCAATCTTTAACATGTTTCTTTCAGGTTTATTATTTGAATGATATTGGGCTATGTGTGATCAGACTGGTATTTGAATAAAATATATCAAAATCAATGTTTTCTATATCAAACACTGCATGGAAGGTCACATCGTCTCTTGATATTAAGTTGGGTTGTCTTTTGCTTTAATAATGTTAATATAGTTCTAAATGCATGTTTTAGCTTAGCCTGAAACTGGAAAGGATATATGTGAATATAGCAACCTTGTACATATACTTATGAAGATAACTTTTTAATTTGAAGTTTCAAAATATGTTACTTCCAGAAAAGTTGGGGAAAGAAAAGGTTTTGAGAAAACTAGAACTTGCTACAGTAGGAGAAATAGTAATACCATGTACTCCAGTTAAATCATATCAATAGTATAAAGAATAAAATTTGGATAGTTTCTCTTTGCTAAAATCAGAGAAAGACCTTTTTGACAACATCTATGTCTGTAAATGTTGGGACACTTTGTGGTATTCTATGTATCTTTATAACATATGTAATGCCAGGACAAAGTGAATGAGAGCCATGACTCGATTTTTAATCTAATTTCGATATGTGTATTATTATTAACCTACCTGGTTATATGACTTTTTTAGAGCCTATCTTTGTAAAAATAAAATACCCTATGGATATTTAAACAGGTTCATAACTCAGTATCATCCATGGGTCTAAAAAATGTATTGTGTCCTGAAATAAATAGAAGTGACTGGTAATAAATAAATAAATAAATAAATAAATAAATAAAAAAGGGTCTTGAGGACCCTAGACCACACTTTGAGAATGGTTTCTTTAAGCTTTCTTCCAGCTTTAAATCATTCATTCACTCACACATTTACCCATTTAACACCACTGCATCCCAGAGATAGAAACTAATCATGTGGTTGCCTGTTTAGCTGACAGGAGATAAAAGCTAATTTAAAACTACAGCAGTTCAGGATAACTGAACACAGAGGAGGAACTTAGTGGTATGTCTGAGAGGCAAGGAAAGTTTAACAGAGTACAGAGAAGTTTAATTTGGGCTGTATTTCCTGTGCTCCTTCCAAGCAGATGGAAGAGCACAGGCAAAGGCCCAGAGGCAGGAATCAATATAGTACACGAAAGCAAAGAGTACATTGGCAGAAGAAGGAAAAGTCACTGCTGGAAAAGATTGCTGGGCCTTATATGGTAAGTTAAATTTTACCCTCTAGACCACAGGAGGCTGGAGTGACAAGAGCTTGCTTTTCTTTTACTGTCAGGTTCCAGGTTCGCTGAAGTATAATTTACATAGAAGTAAAATCTGTCCTTTTAAGCGCACCATTCTATGAGTCATGACAAAGGTATACAGTCGACACTGACACAATCAAGACATAAAATATTCTCATCACCTCTAAGTTCTTTGTAGTCAATCCTCAACCTCTACTGCTTCAGCTACAAGCAACTATCAATCTGATTTGTCTCAATAGTTTAATTTACTTTGAAATAATTATACACTCACAGGAAGTTGCAGAGAGGGCCCATTGTAGTCTACCCCCAGCTCCCTCCAATGCTAACTAACATCTTACAAAACACAGAAAAATATCAAAGTCAGGAAATTGACATTGGTACATTTAATTAGACTGCAGACCTTATTCAGATTTCATGTTTTCATGCATTCGCTTGTTTTAAGGAACATAACTGGATCATATATGGAAGATGGGTTGGTGAGGCAGACACAGAAAAAGAAATCAAGAAGGTGCAGGGAGAGAAAAGGATTGAAGGAAACATTTCTGGAGAATAGAAATTATTATTATTTTTTTAATTTATTAGGGTGACAATTGTTAGTAAAATTACATAGATTTCCGGTGTACAATTCTGTATTACATCATCTATAAATCCCATTTTGTGTTCACCACCCGGAGTCAGTTCTCCTTCCATCACCATATATTTGATCCCCCTTACCCTCATCTCCCACCCCCCACCCCCCTTACCCTCTGGTAACCACTAAACTATTGTCTGTGTCTATGAGTTTTTGATTCTCATTTGTCTTGTTCTTTTGTTGTTTTTGGTTTATATACCACATATCAGTGAAATCATATGGTTCTCTGCTTTTTCTGTCTGACTTATTTCGAGAATAGAAATTACTTGATGGACAATTTGGTATGAGTATTTAATCATTTTTTGGGAAATGAAATTTCCCATATGGCAGGAAAGCAAACAGGTTGTTATAAATCGAAAGGGCCTGACCTTTAATTGAATTGAGGAAATGTTTTTTCTAGTCACGAAATCCCCAAATAACCGTAATATTCCTGCTCACTCTTATTCAAACAGGAAAAAAATTTTTTAGTCAGTCACTTGCTTCATTTTCTTACCTTTGCCTGATTGAAAACAATGAAATATCTGTCAAAGATCCGATATCCCCCGGAGATTTAGAGTTATTTACTGGCTCTCCGTAACAGAATTAGCTAACAACTCCCCACACCAAACTAAACCTCTACACTTTTATTCTTTCCTGGAGTTCCGTGTTTTTGTCAGCTCTCCTACCTACTCCACATTGTGACTGGCTGTAGTATTAATAATGCCTGTAGCTTAATATATTTACAGAAATCATTTACTCATCACAAAAGTGTTGTTTTCATTTTTACAGCCCAAGAAATCCAGGCTCCAGTGTTTGGCACCCAGGACCACACACACCAATACTGTAAAATGCTTAGAAAAGCCCTGGCACAGGGTAGGCATACAGTACATAGCAGCTAGCCTTGCTTAAAGCCTGATTCTCTTTACTCCACTAAACCCCAATTATGGCCCAAAGGGACTTCTTTCTTCAACAGCTGTGCTGGACTGAATTTAGACTAAAGCTCCATACATGCAATAGAAACATTTCTGGTGACCAAAAACTCCTCCTTTAAATCCCAGTTTAAACTTTAGTCTGGCTGCTATCTAGTTTATCACTACTGCCAAATACAGCCCTTGGGTAGATCTGAGTGACCTAACGTCTATTTAAGACGAACTTCTTAATATCTTTCAAATCAGGAAGTATCTTAAAACTAGATTTAACGAAATATGGTAACAAACTATTTCTATTATGTACTGGGCGACAAATTTTATATAATTTTAGTACTTACTCCTCTAAATATCTACCTGTTAATATCATTGTTACTATATTATCATCTGCAATCTTGCTCATTTTAAGAAAGGGGAAGTCAAGGCACTTTGAGGATGTCATTTGTCCCCAGACACACAGCTGGTAATGGTGGACCTTAAGAGTAACCCTAAAGCAAGCAGTACCTTAAAATCCAATTTCAGAAGACTCAGCCTAGGCACACAGTTGTATTTTGTGCAAAAAAACCCAGAACAATTTCAAATATAAAAGGTTAAAGTTACCTAAAACCAAACCAGGCTCAGCAAGGGTAAATAACTTGTCCAAGGTTACACAGGCTATCAGAACCAGAATCCCATGGCAGATGTCTCGACTCCAAAGCGCAATCTACTTCTATCAAGCCACGCTACCAACTGACACGTGGTAACGGGCCGTATAAATATTTGTTGCATTTCACGGGCAGGAAACACACACACACACGCACACGCACACACACACACACTCAACAGTTTCCAAAGCATTCAAAACAAACTTTGCGCGGGTGCCGCCGCACACCCGGGCTGGCCGGCGTGGAGTCTTCAGAGGGCATGGTTCCCGTGGAAGCGGCCTTGGAGCCCAGCGGCCACCCTCCGCAGCCTCCTGCGCCCACGCCCTCTCCCGACCGCGAGTCACCCGGCTGGGCAACACCCGACGAAGACTGGAGACCAGCTGCCTTTCCCCTTTCGGGTCCGCTGGACCATAGTATGGAAGATGGGTTGGTTCTTCAAAAAGAAACACAAGCACATGCCCCGAGGCGGTCCTCGGGGTCCGGCGTCGCCGCCGCCCGCCGCCTGCGGTCCGCCCGGCAGCCACGCGCCCGAGGGCGGGAGCCCCCCAAAGTCGCAGCTCGCGGCGGGTTTGCACTGGCCGCCCGCGTTCAGCCCGGCCCAGAGGCGGGGCAGCCTATAGCCCGGACCCGAGCAGGTCGCAAGCCTGGCTCGGGGCTGCCTGGCGCCCCCAGACCGCGCCGAGGGGCCGTACCGGCGAGCAGCGGGCGCCCGCGCCCGGGCATTTCCTCTTCCTCCCTACGCGCAGCGCGGCGGCCAGACCGAGGCTGGGCTCGCGTCCGACCGCGGCCTGTTGGCAAGCGCGGGCCGCCGCCGCCGCGCCGCCCCCGCCGCGCCCTCGGGCCGCAGGGCCTCGGGGCGGCTGGGCCCGGCGCGGACAGCGAGAGGCGGGGCCCGCGTGCGGGCGGCGGAAGGAGGCGGAGGAGGAGGAAGAGGAGGAGGAGGCGGCGGCCCGGAGCCGGGGGAGAGGGGCGGGGGGTGGGCCAGGGGCGGGGAGGAGCGGGATTTGCGGAGTGCGGCGCCGCAGCCGGGAGCCGGCGGGCCGGAGAGTGACCGAGTCACGGCGGGCGCCGGCGGAGCCGCGGCGTCGGACCCGCCTCCTGGAGGAGCTCAGCCCCGGCCAGGCCCGGCCCCATTCCCGCCCCGCGCCGCCTCCCCGCCGCCGCCGCGGGAGCGCTCCCCTGCCCACCCCGCCCCCGCGGCCGAGCCCGGGAGTCGAGTGGGAGTCGGCCGGCCGGCGCGGGTAGCGCCGGGACCCCGCGGGGGACACTGCAACCGGAGCCCGGGAGGGGCCGCGCCGCCACCGTCTGAACTAGGATGTCCCGACATGAAGGTGAGAGCAGCCCCCGCCCCCACCCCCACCACCCGGGCCTCGGCCTACCCCGCCCGGGCCAGGCTCCACGGAGGGCGGCTGGGAGGCGGCGGAGACTTCGGCTGGGCCCGAGTTGGGCCCGAAGCGTCGGGCCCGAGAGCGAGGGAGAGACGGCGGAGAGCCGCGGCGCCGCCGCTGCAGCCGCCACCGCCGCGGCCCTGAGCTGGGCCTGGTGCCGGAGGCGGGGCGGTCGGGCCGGCCGGAGGGTTTGCACTGTCATGGGGCGGGGGAGGGGGAGGGGAGGCGGCGGGGCCCGTTACCGGCGGGAGCCCGGCCCTCGGGACTGATACCGGACGCCGCGGCCCTCCCGGCCGCTCCGGGAGCCGCGGGCCCCGGCAAGGCCTAGCGCGCCCGCCGCCCCGGAAGGGCCCGGCGCTGCCGCCGAGCGGGGCCGGGGGCGGCGGCAGGAGACCGAGGAGCCGGCCTGGGACCCGGCGGGCGCTTCTGGTCGCGGGGAGACGACGGCCAGTGCCCCTGCCTACGGGCGACCGCGGGGCGGGCGGTAGTCTCTGCGGCCGGGGAACGGGAAGCCCTCGCTGCCCGGCCTCGCGGCTAGGCCTCGGTGCGTCCCTGGACTCGGGTAACCAAGTTCCCTGGGCGGATCCGGCCCGGCCGCAGCGAGCAAACTCCCTGCTCCGTCACCTGGTCCGAGCGGACTCGCTCCGCGCTGGCCCGTCGTTTGGCGTGCACCACCTTCCTAAACCAGGTTTTGGTAAATGACCATGGTTAGGTCTGTTAATGGTTAGGACTAGGTTTTGTGATTTAAAAACATGATTCGGGCACAGTTGCAAATAAGCAGACAGCTCTAGCCCAGTCCCAAGGCACAAAGAAAAAAATGTTTAGGGGCTGATATATAGGCTAGCTGGTAAAAAATAAGTTAACTTCAGTTCACTGCCATATGGTTTAGAAAAGGGGGAGGGGGTTGTGTTTTCTTTGTTTCACTACCACAGGTCTTTAAAAAGTATTAAGAAAGAGACTTAGCAAAAACTTTATCCTGGTAAGGTTAATGCAAGATTGTAGAAGTGGCTTGAAAGTATTGTGTACTCTTGATTTTTAAATCCTGTGTAGGTGATGTAGAAGTGAAGAAAGTTTAGTGAGTCAGCTAAGTGTGTGCTTCACACCGTTGGAAGGATATTCTTAGGGAAATAACAGGCCTTAGAATTTCGAGGTTGAAAAACTCAGATTGATTAAAATTAGGTTTAGAGCAGATTTCAGTATTTGCATTACTAATTGCAATGTTGAGATTGACTCTATTTTGTGTTCATGGATTCTGTATCTTAAAATGAATAGGAAATATTTTTTCTTCACTTGCTGTGAGTGGACATTTTGAAATAAGGTATGTAGGCTCAGAAATATTTTGAAACATGCCCATTTTCCATTTTTTTCCTACTCAACAGAAACATATTTCCTATCTCTGTAATTTAAGAGAAATTGCAATTAAAGTTATAATACAATTTATTTTTTTATTTTAATTTTTTTTTTTAAAGGAGGGTGCAGCTCAAAGTGGCCCATGCGGGGATGGAACTGGCAACCTTGGTGTTAGTAGCAAAGTGCTCTAACCAACTGAGCTAACCGGCCAACCTCAAGTTTTAATTTGGAATATTAAAGTTTATCTTAGATTGTAGTTGTGGGTACACTGACCACCTTCAAGACAAAATGAACATGAACAATGGCTGCAGGCCCTCATAAAAACTGGGAGAGTTAAAATTACAGAATCAGCAATGGAAGAAGGGTGTTTGAGACCCATTATCTTTGCTTCAGGAAAACATCCAGATAGTTCCAGATTGAGTATTCTAGTTAAATGGTATCCTAGGAAGATTCCTTTACCCTCAGTAATCGTTTAGAATAATAGAAATCCCACAGTGCCAGTATTCTTAGATGTAACAAATTCTGTAATTTAAGCCCTATTTGGTCCTGTGTAGTTTTGAAATTTACATTACTTTTTAGTTACTTAGATATTACTGAACCTTAGGGCATTAATAGCACACCTTTTCTGGTAACTTACATAATGCCAGATGTTTCTGAAAAAGGAACATTCTTATAATACATCAGTTGAAGACTTAACTACGATATTTGACAAGTGATTATCTTTTAAGGGTCTAGTTTATGGCCTAAGTCAGAAATGGCAGTCTCATTGAAAAATCATTTAATACATTTAATTCATTATATACATGTTTTGTGGAATAGTTCAGGCTGCCGTTATTTTCATGAGTAAGAATTTAACCTATCAACAATTGTAGAGTTTGACATCCTCACTATTTTAGTTCTTTTCTCACCTTTCTCTTCTTTGGGCCAACTAATCCCATTTCTTTTAGCATTTCATTAGTGGTATGATATTTGAACTACAAAGAACTACAAATTCTCTGTAGTTCTTGTTTCTTTTCAGTGGTGGACCCAGAACTGGATGTAGTAGTCCGGTAAAAGATCTGAACTGTGCTGCCTATAATGTACTTGCATTGTGCTTCCTTTTCAGTGCCTTCTGTATGCACATAATTTGTTACTTTGTCTTTTTTGCCCACCCTAATGAGTTGCACCAGATAATGTATATGTTATGATGTAACTTTAGACAATACAGCTCCAAGATGGACATCTGTCAAGCTTAGAGTCTCTACCTTGTGAAGCAGTGGACAACGCTTCTGAGAAAGGAGATGCATAGAGAAGTGCTTTAGCTCTGGAGTCAGCATACTTCTTTTGTAAAGGGCCAGGTAGTAAATATTGTAGGTTTGGTGAGCTGTGAGTTCAGCTCTGTCATTGTAGTGTAAAAGCAGCAATAGACAACATGTAAATGAATGAGCATGACCGTGTTCCAATTAAAACTTTATGGACACTGACCTTTGAATTTCATATAATTATCATGTGTCATGAAATATGATTCTTTTTTAAAATGTAAAAACCATTCTTGCAGACCCTACAAACACAGAAGGGGGCTGAATCTGGTCCCAGTTTGGCCCAGGGCTATAATTTGCCTACTTTTGCTCTAGAATAGAGCTTTAGAGAGTTGATAGAACTGGAATTGTCAGGAGTCCAGAAAGGGCCCACTCTGTGTGGTATTCCTTCATTTCCTTGGGGTAATGGGGAATAAAGTCATGGACTAAACCAGTTCTGTACCTCAGTTTCCAGCTGCACCATGTAGATTGGGATACAAGTAATTGCTCACAAGGGGTGGGACACAGGCTTCTCACCTTTCCACTCAGACCCTGTCTGAGTGGGGATGGCAGTACTCTCCATCAAGCCTCCTGCTTACCCATTATGACTCTCCCAATCGGAATGCCAGGGTCTCTTGATGCACTTTGTAATGTCGTGTTAACAAACATTTTACATTAGTGCCTAATCACTTTATGTTCACCATACTAACACCATCTAGCTCTATGTTACACATAGTGAAAACAGTTATTTTGTATTTTATTTGTAAGAAGTTTTTTTAATGTTTCACTGCATACTTTCTTTTAAATACTTTAAAAATATTCACAGCTTAAAATCCATTTAATAGCTTTGCAAATTTTAATAAAACATCAAATTACTCAGTGCTTATTAGCTAAAATGAAGTTATGAATGTTCTTGTATGAGTTGGAATCTACTTGATTACCTGGAATTAGGAATACATTTATTGCCTTAAATCATTCAACCTTTTTTCAGTTGCTACTATGTATTAGGTACTCTGCTAGCTACTAAGGAATGTGATGATGAATAAATGAGACACATCTCCTCACCTTAAGTACAGCTTCTACGGCACAATGTGAGGCATTCCATGAGGAAGGGACAAACAAATTGATGACAAAATAATTACCAACTTTTTGTTACTAAATTTGCCCAAGTTCAGAGAGGGATTCTATTGTGACTTCTAATGCTTTTTTCCTTGAGTGCCTTCTTAAATTTTTGTGGGTTACTCTTGATTTTGGATATAATTATTTGAGATTTAAAACGGAGTGCTTATTTTTACCTGGTTTGTATTTCCCTTAGGTGTTAGAAGATTTTCATATGTAAAAATGATAGTGAATAAATGGACACATGATTACATTGTTCTGTAATTCTCAGAAGCACCTGATACTGTTTATTTTCAAAATGTAAAGTACTAGAGTAGGCAGGTTATTAAGCTTTTGAAAGTTGTACCATTTTTTGAAATTGTAACACTCTTGTTGGTAGATTTAAACTTTTTCTTCTGAAAATGCTATCTGACACTGAAAACACACATACAGATAATCCCAGAGTGAATTGCAATAATCTTATTTTCAGGATTTGGGGATTGCAAAGACAGGATAGGTAATTAGCATGTGATTTTAATGTGATTTTTGCTTTTTTGTAGCAAAGTAAATTAACTCCCACTGAAAAGATCTTTGCCATCATGTCAGACAACTTACTTTACTTTAACTGTGATCTATTAAAAGATTATGACATTCTTACTTAGACTTTTTCAGTTTTAATAAATCGTGAATTGCGTTTACCTTGACTTCCAATAAAAGAAAGATGAGAATGTAAATATTTTAATTTCTGGGGTCTTTGATTTCATGATTTCATATGAAGTTGATTTTGAAGCCCATTTTTCTCATATTTTGACTTTCATGTTTAAGTTAAAATGTAATAAAATATAATTTTCCTTTTTTAAATTGGAGATTAATTTGGAAGAAATTCCTTTTAGTTTTAGAATCTTAAAATGTATTAGCAGCAATCTTGTTTAAAGATTGAAAACATTTTCGCAGTAGAAACTTAACGAAACTTCTGATGTGAAATGACCAAACAAATCCTTTCATATTAGGCTTGCAGTGTTTTAAAAAATAAATCCTTGCACTTAGGAGTCGTAATTTAATTTTCAAAACATCAGCTTTGTAACATCTATAGACATTTGCTGAGGCTTGGTGTTTTTTTGTTTGTTTAACTGGAAGTTCCAAAGTTGTTTTAATGACGGTTAAGGCATCATTGGATTATCCTAGAAATAGTATGTTTTTTATTACATTTTAAAGGTTGCTTTCGGGCAACTTTCATGAATGTGGACTTGAAACATTTTCTGTATTTCATATTCATAGAAGTTAAAAGTAGAATGCTGTTCGTAATTAAAAATCTTTGTTTATAAAAGATTATTAATTTCAATGTTGCGCTGGGAGCCATGATGTTTTTCATTTCCTTAAAATGATAAGGTACAGTTTTTTTTTCCACTCACTGAAGTTAATTCATTAAAATTGAGGAGAGTCCCTAAGAGGTATACAGATCAGAGCATTTTTTAAATGGGGTAGTTTTTAAATATTAGCCATGTCCTGATACATGTTGAAGATAAATGGATAAGGCAGACAGTTTCCTATGGGGACATATTACCTAGATTCCATGGCAAGGAAGGAAGTAGTGAAGAAAAGGGGGTGTTCTTGGGCTGGTAAGGACAAGAGGCCAGGAGGACGTTGGCAGAGAAAAGTTAGGCAAGGTGGACATGAAACTTGAAAATGATCTGTAGCCACAGGGAGTCCAAAACAAACCAACTCTCATGCCTCATGAAACATCCTAAGAGCTGGGTACCAGGAGGTGAAAACTCCGTGTCCAGTGAAACTAGCAAGAGATGCTTTGCCTTGAAGCACCTTCTAGGGTACCATCCCTACTCTCTCTCACTGTCCTCCCACAGTGTTTGTTAGTTGTGTTTTCAGTTTTCTTTTTGAATCGTAACAAAGCAGAGTGTGGGTCCATCCAGTTCATGTACCTGGTCAGTTTATCTCGTCCATGGCCACAGTCCCAGCCTGCAGTCCAGTAGACTTTGGCTAACGGCCACAAGTGGTGCCAGGAAGAAAGTAAGGATGGATCCCTGCAAATCTAGCATTGCTGCTAGAAAAAACCAACTGAAATCACAAGAGTGGATCAGTGCACTCACTTTCAGCTGGGGGGACAATAAGTGGGTGGAGCCTCGACATCATAACTAATTAGGTTTGCACATTATCTTCTATTGAATTGTGGGGTTTTTTCCCTCTCTTGATAGCACTCTGCCAATGTCATGAACTTCAACTTTTGCTAGGGTAAGAAAGAGGATTTTCATTAGAAGAGTCACTTTAGAATGCTAAGTCAGTGAGTTGACTTAGAGCAGTCACGGGTATATTCAACTAATTTATTTTTTAGTTTCGACTTGTTTAAGACTGTCACTCACCCCTCCCACCCAGCAAAGTTAAGGGTCCCTCCGGTGGCACTCCTGCTTTATTCTCCAGGCATTTTTTTCTGCTGTAATTGTTTACTTGTCTGCCTCTCCCACAAGCTACCTGAGGGGTCGTATAGTGTTACACATAACCTTTGCACCCTACTACCTAGCGTACTGTCTGACCTTTGGGGGGTCCACTGAACATTTGTGGGTGATTGTTAGAGAGGTTAATATTGTCTAAAAAATGGTGAGACTGGAAAATGCTCTCCTCTGTTTTTATCTGGGGAAGCAGGTTAAGAGGGAGGTAAATTGTGGGAAAGAAGACTTGGACCTTTCAGAAAAGTAAGAGGGGATGAATAAATTACATGGAGTGAAAGTAATTTAGGGGAGCTGGCTCCTGGGGGGGAGTGGCCTGGGACTAGATCCGGGGTACTGTTTTGTTATACTTCTGGCTCTGGTTTCAGATTAACTGGCCATGAGTTCTGCATATCAGTTGCACTATGTGCATGAGTTTTCTGGTTCATTCAGTCGTTTATTCAGTGAATATTTATGGACCACTCACTTGAGTACCTCTCAAAGTCATCTCCAGAGTTTGCCACAAGTTGTTGACCCTGCAGGTTGATAACAGTCAGTGGGTTTGAAACACATGTTTGGGAATTAAATGCTTTCCTGTTGCACAGGCTGTGGCTCCTTCCAGTGTGCTGGAATTAGTCCTTGAAGTTTATATTTTATGACAGGGTAATTAAATCATGTAAGTGTTTTAATCTTGTGGCAATATTTGCAACCCCCTCCTTTTTTTAAAAAGTGTTTATTTTCATTTATGTTTCACAATTACTTCTAATTTTGCCCAGCAGTACATTTATTTCCTTAACAGAATTGTCCTTAGATTGTAGAAGTCTCAACCCACATCTATCTACATGTTAAATACATGTGCAGATAGGTCATTTCTCATAAGTTTTTAAGTATCTTTTTGATACTTGGAGAGAAAGGAGCTCAAGGGATTAAATGTTTAATATTTCTGTTCAGTATAGTTTTTTGCAAATTCCTAATGGTTATATAGCAACTGTTGGGGTAACTAGATCCTACTTCCGTTGCTCTTTTTCAACCAGTATCAGTATTCTCCTTTGTTCTCTATGGTTGTAGAAGTTAGGCAGTGCAAGCTTTCTAAATTAGGAGTTAAAGACATTGAAGTAAAACAGGTAGGGATTATGGGAATTATTACAGATGTATCCCTTTTCTGTAAAAATGAAATACGTGCCGGGAGCTGGGGGTGGTTGGGTATTGAGAACCAGGTAGTTTTCATAATCAGAGATCTTATGCTCAACATTATGAACACTGCTAGGGATTCTGATAACTGTTAATTGCAGTTTGAAATGTATGTAAACTGTGCAGTGTGTTTGCACAGCTATAGATACAGATATACATGGTGGTCACAGAGGTGGAACTACTCTTTCCTTCCCTAGAAAATGGTGATTAGAACTTCAAGTGACAGTGGGTGAGCACTTGACCCGTGGCGTTCCTACATTAGGCCAGGAGCAAGGATCTTTACTCCATGTCAGACATACTGCGTATCTTCATATTCATTCATTGCTCTATATCATTTTTTACAAGCTTTTCAGAAATCACCCAAAGGAGGAAGAGATAGCAAATCTACTTACAGAAGTGGAATAGACCATCACTGTCCAATAGAAATCTAGTACAAGCTACATGAAATATGAATTTTCTGGTAGCCACAGTAACAAAACGAAGGAGGTACAATTAATTTTAATAATGCTTTAACCAAATATATCCAAAATAACATTTTAACATGTAATCAACATAAAATTTGCTGAGATGTTTTTACATTCTTTTTGCCTTACAAAATTGTAAAAATTTAATGTTATTTTATACTTGGCACATTTTCATTCAGATGTTAACATTTCACCCAAAACACTTGATCTTAGCTGAAAATCATCTTTAGACTAGTGCTTTGGGGTATCTGCTAATTCATGGTTGATTATATACTGTATCTGTTGTAGGTACATTTTGATGCAGTGTGGCCATGAACTTAATGGCCGTTCACTACCATTCTGGATTTCTGCTTCTTGAATTTCTCTCCTAAGAACCTAGATTTTACCTTACTTTTTCACCTTAAAATTATTTTTTAACCTTTAGCTACATATAGCCATCACAATAGAAACCCACTTTATAAACAGCTACAAATGTATATAAATTCTAATCACTTTGTGGTTTGTTCAGATTAGAGGAGTAAGTAATGGCTTCTGGGTGATTTTAATGTGAGTTTGGGGGTTATTTTAAAGTCCCCTGCATTTACAAATGTAGAACTTGTAAAAATTGTTTTAAGTTTTATTACGGTGAATTCAGAGGATAGTTGGGGGTTCTGTCTGGTAGTGTGATAGACTTATCATTTTTGGTAATTTATTGTAGGTGTATTTCATTGTTAATGAGATTGAATCTCTAGTATCCATCTAGAAAAAACTCTTGTCATCTAACAATAGAAAACCAGGTGGTTATGATTCTTCCTTAATTTTTTTTTTTTTTTTTTAAAGATTTTATTGGGGAAGGGGAACAGGACTTTATTGGGGAACAGTGTGTACTTCCAGGACTTTTTTCCAAGTCAAGTTGTTGTCCTTTCAGTCTTAGCTGTGGAGGGCGCAGCTCAGCTCCAGGTCCAGTTGCCGTTTCTAGTTGCATGGGGCAGAGCCCACTATCCCTTGCGGGACTCCAGGAATTGAACCGGCAACCTTGTGGTTGAGAGCCCACTGGCCCAAGTGGAAATCGAACCAGCAGCCTTCGGAGTTAGGAGCATGGAGCTCCAACCGCCTGAGCTACCGGGCCTGAGCTACCGGGCCGGCCCATTCTTCCTTAATTTTAAGGAAACCGATTATGGAGAGAATACTTACCCCACTATCAAGGTTAGCCACTCACTGGTAATTTCTCTCTTTGACCTATTTGCTTTATTGTTTGAGTCAGTTAAAACTAGATTTGCAAGTGAAAAATAGTGTTTGGAAGATAGTCTGTTAAAAACCAAAGACCTATGTTGTCTGCCTTCATTTGACTGAAACAACAGTTTGGCTGCAGTCAGTTTTATGGTTCTGTTCCGTTTGAGTCCCACTGCAGCCTGATCTCTGGAACACCAGGAATTTGTGGCGCGCTTTCTCCTTGTCTTTAATAGCATGAAAATGCTGGTTCCGTAATGTTTGGGTGCTCTCATCGTGGGTCTCATTAAAGTGCTTCAGGACCCGCATTATCAGCGTCACCTGGGAGCTTGATGGAAAGACAGATGCTGGACCCCACCCTAGACTTCCTGAAGCAGAACTTGTGGAGTGGAGCCCAGCAGGCTGTGTCGTAACAGGCTCCTCCCACGTCCCAGGTGTGAGCGCAGGCATTTTATGTGTGAGATGGTTACTGCTGGTGACGGGCACACAGTGATTGTAGGACCATCTTTCGTGGTGTGATATGATCCAAGGGGACACGGAACTGCTGGCCTTGGCCTCATTCTTAATTGAATATCATGTTATTGTCACTTGAGGAGGTAGAAGAGGAGTATAGCTTCCGACTCCAGACTAGTACTATCTACTTAGTCAACACATATTCATTGACAGTGTACTTGGGGTCAGACACTCTTCTGGCCACTGGAATACCATAGTGAACAAAACAAGATTCCTGTCCCCACGACACTCACATTCTAGCAGGGGTATATGGTCGGCGGGCCAAACGGTGTTTTTGTAAATAAAATTTTATTGCACCACAACCATGTCTGCTCATTTACATATCGTCTAAGCTGCTTTTGTGCTGCAATGGCAGAGTTGAGTAGTGAGAAAGCTGAAAATATTTACTGTATGTCTCTTCATACAAAAAGTTTATGAATCCCTGGAATAAACCATAAAAGAATAAATATGTAATAGAGTGTTAGGAGGTGAAAAGTGTTATAAAAAAAACATATAGCAGGTTAAGAGAATAGAGAGTGGGGGCCTACTTTAGATACAGTGGTCGGGGAGCCTTTCAAGATGGGATGTTGAATGAGGATATTTAAAGGAGGAATGATATGGCTGAGGGTACACAAGTGCAGGGACCCTGAAACTTAGAATGTTCTGGGAACAGCAGTGAGGCCACTGTGGATGGAGAAAAGTGATTGAGGGGGAAAAGAGGTAGGAAACGAAGTTGGCATGGCCAGGGCCAGTTCCTGCATCCCTTGTACTGTAGGCTGCAGTGAGGGCTGTTTAGTGTGAGTGCTTTGAGAAATACGAAGTGCAATCAAACAATGTGAATGTTTAAATAAAACAATTTACTGTGGTAAAAGACCCATTGCCATTGATCCCCCTCGAAATACTCCCCCTCACTTTGAACACACTTACCCCATTGTTCTTGCCACTTTCTGAAGCAGTTCTGGAAGTCCTCTTTCATGAGTGTCATTAGTTGCGCTGTCGTGACTGTCTCTATGTCCTGAATCGATTCAAAACATTTACCTTTCATGGTCATTTTGACTTTGGGGAAGAGCCAGTAGTCGCATGGTGCCAGATCCAGTGAATAAGGTGGACGAGGACACACCATAATGTTTTTATTTGACATAAATTGCTGTACCAGAAGCGATGTGTGACATGGAGCCTTTCTGTTGTGATAAAAAAAAAAGATATGGTGACTGCTACTGCCGAGGACCATTTTCAACACGGAAGTGGCACGTCAAGCCATTGTAGCTGTGTGTGACAAGTTTTACCTTGTTTGGTGCAACCAGTCTGGTATGAGCTATGGTTGAGAGGTGTGTTTTAAAGTGTGCCGTAAATCATCCTCCATCATGACAGAGCTCTGTGTCACACATCACTTCTTCTTTTTTTTTGTTTTTTTTTTTTAGATTTTTTTATTGGGGATGGGGAACAGGACTTTATTGGGGAACAGTGTGTACTTCCAGGCCTTTTTTTCCAAGTCAAGTTGTCCTTTGAGTCTTAGTTGTGGAGGGCGCAGCTCAGCTCCAGGTCCAGTTGCCCTTGCTAGTTGCAGGAGGCACAGCCCACCATCCCTTGCGGAAGTCGAACCAGCAACCTTGTGGTTGAGAGGACGCGCTCCAACCAACTGAGCCATCCAGGTGCTCAGCAGCAGCTCAGCTCAAGGTGCCGTGCTCAATCTTAGTTGCAGGGGGTGCTGCCCACCATCCCTTGCGGGACTCGAGGAGTTCAACTGGCAACCTTTACACATCACTTCTGGCACGACAATTTCTGTCAAAATCATTACGGTGTGTTCTCATCTACTTTATTCACCAGATCTGGCATCGTATGACTTCTGGCTCTTCCCCAAAGTCAAAATGACTCTGAAAAGTAAACATTTTGAATTGATTCAGGGCATGGAGGCAGCCACGGCAGCGCAACTAAAGACACTCATGAAAGAGGACTTCCAGAACATCTTCAGAAAGTGGCAAGAATGATGGGATAAGTGTGTTCAAAGCGAGGGGGAGTATTTTGAGGGGGATTAATGGCAATGTGTCTTTTACTGTAATACATTTTTTAATTTAAACATTCACCGTAGCTTTTGATCACACCTTGTATATTTTAGAAGCCCTTCTATAGAAGGGTCTTTTTGTCTGAACAAATGGCAGAGACGAGAAACTGAATATCTAGTGTTGCAGCATATTCCAACATCTCTGAGAAACGTTTCTTTACAAAGTTTCCCTTACACTTCATCACTCTTTTAAGCTCTGTCTTCCTCAGCCCCTTGTGCGTATCTGTATTCTACTTAGGTGATGTTCCTTGAGGTTGTGCAGTTTGGTGGAGAGCAGATGTCTCCCTGCGTTGAATGTAAAACCCTGGAACGTAGAAATTGGGTCATCTGCATTATCAGCTTTCAAACTTCAGAAAAGTATAACACATAGTAAAAAAGGTGTTTGATACTATCCATAGTTATATACATACGTAATAAGAGTTTCACAAAACAGTACTCATCTTTACTGTGAGAGATGAATTCTGTTTGTTTATTCTGTTTCATTAAAAACAAAAATACTAGTGACCTTCTAGATTGATTTCACTTTCTACTCATGGGTTGTGATTTGCTATTTGAAAAACACTGGCCTAGGCTGTGTAATTTAGAGCTTTGAGTCCTTACGTACAAGGTGCTGTGATGGGTACTGTCTATTTTTCCTCGTGGAGGGGGATATGGGAAGGTCTAAGCATATAAAATAAACTAGCTATAGTATAATTGGGGTAGTAAGTGTCAAATTGATTACAAGTTTCATAGTGTTGACAAATAGAATAGAATGCTTTTGGGTATCAGAGAGAAGGCATTTCCAAAAGGGTAAAATTTAAACTCAACACTTGAAAAATACTTCAAGTATTTTTATAGTAACCTGAGTTGGGGATGAAGATGTCTACCAAGTGAAAGAATGGTAGGACATAAAGTGCAGAGCTAAGAAAACATGAAGTGTGTTGGAGAGAGGTGGATGGGACAACACTGAGAAGACCAGAGTTTCTGGAACAGAAGACTCCTATGTGTAAGTGGTGGGAGTGAGATGTTAGAAAGATTGATTGACTTACCTAAGATTCCTAGGGGAAAATGGGACAGGGATCCTTTGTTCTGACTTTCAGTTCAGTGCTAGAAGTCTGTTTTCTCTTTTGTAAAAGGATACTAATGCCTGTTTAGCTTCTGTCCAAGGTTGTGTAGAGATGAAATGCCAGCACATGTAAGAATCTTTTCTAAGTTAGGTGAAAGCACTGCGTAAATGTAAGGTGATGGAATTTTTAATGTGGGAGATAAGGTTAGAAAGGAGGATTGGAGCAAGGTAGGCAGGGAGGGATTTTGATTGCCACACTAAAGTCAAGCTCTTCTTTTATCCATACAGATTATGGGATGGAAGACAGAGGATACTGCACCACAAGTTTTAAGTAGAGAAAGGTGATGAAAAGTGGTGTGTTTTAGGAAGATTAGTGTAGCGATGTGTGCGGGATAGATTAGTGCCTGTGGCAGGGAGACCAGTTAGAAGCTTTTTAATGAAATAAACTTGAAGTTAAAAGGACCTGAATTAGCCAATGGCAGTAGGAACAAAAAGAAAGAAGATGACTTGAAGTAAGGTCTTGTTGCAAGAAAGCAAGGACTAAAGTATAATTTCAGGACAAACCAGCCAGGTACTAGAAGAACAGCAGGTTATTCTAGCAAATAGGGAAGGTAGGAGGGGAGAGAGGGGAAAAAAGTAATCCTCAGCTTTTTAAGGTGATAATAAGCCGTTCGGTAGGCATCAGGAGTTGAGAAATACTATACCGGGGCTCAGGAGCGAGATCTTGGCTAGAGGTAAGAATTTTTAGCCCCCTATCCTGAAGCCTGGGATTGGCTAGATTTCTAAGGAAGAAAACAACATCTGGAGAAGGGAGGTGATCAGTCAGATCGCTAAGGGGAAAACCATGATTGTGATGTGACTTGGAAGCCACGAAGACCCTTTCCTGACCACCCATCTTCTGTAACAACACTTACCATGCAGGTATTGACTTATCCTTTAGATGCAGGCCCCTTTGAATAGGGATAAAAGGTAGCGTAAATGAAGAGGTGGGGAGGGGAGAAACTAACATTAACCAAGCGTATGCTACATTAATAGTAGTAATTACCGAGTGCTTACTATCTGACACGCAGGGTGTTCGGCATTTCACATGTACCACCTCATTTAATTCTCACAACAGCCCTGTGAGCTACATGTTATCATCCCAGTTTTATAGATGAGGGAATTGCTGCCCTGAGAAGTTAAGTGCCTTGCCCAAGGCCACACAGTCTGTGACAGAGCTGGGTTCTCAACATTAAGCTATACCCTGTACCAGGCATATTTTATAGACTGGTTCCTACAGCAGGGACCTCACTTAAAAGGCTTAATAAATTTCAAAACAGCTTAGCAAAATATGTTACCCCGTTTCACAAATTAGGAAATTGAGTCTCAGAGAGGTTAGGTATTTGTTCTAGGTCACAAAGATAGTAAGTGGTAAAGCCAGGGTTTGAATCAAGTTCTGTCAGAAACCAAAGCCCATATTCATTTATATTTCATGCAGAGGTCAGCAAACTTCTGTACAGAGCTACGTAGCAAATATGGCTTTGTGGGCCATATGGTCTCGATTGCAACTATTCCACTTTGCTGTTGTGGCATGAAAGCAGCCATGAGACAATACGTAAACAGATGAGCGTGGCTCTGGTGCAATAAATATTTACTTATGGACACTGAAATTTGAATTACATACAGTTTTCAGGTATCAATATTTCAGGAATATTGCTCTTCAAAATTTTCTTCAGGCGGTGGGCAGTCGTTTGCTGACCTTTGCATTATTAAATCCATTCATTTAGTAAATATGTATTTAATTCCTTCTGTATGTGGAGACGTTGTGTTGGATGGAGACTGCGGACAAAAAACAAAGCGAGTTCCAACCCTCTGAGATGAGACAGGTGACTGTAATGCAGTGTATTAAGAACTATAATAAATTTATACTTAAAGGCATAGTGAAAGGATAGAGGAGGCTTCTCAGTTTCATGGCTGAATTCATAAAGGCACCCCGAAAGAAGTCATGCATTTGAGCTGGCAGTTGATTCATTGCCCGGTCGGTGGTAGGGATGGATGTCCCGAGGAGAGACATGAACAGAAAGGGTGTCCTTTGAGGGGAGACAAGGAGAAATTTGGCATTACTAGAGCAGCAAGGGAGGGACTAATGCGGGGAGAAAAACCTTGTCAAGATGGTATGGTAATGGAGAGTTGTAAGGAAATTTGGTATGGTAATGAGATAGTATGGTAATGAGTTTTAAGGAAATTTGAATCCAGGAATCTGATTTTTGTGTGCTAGAAAGATTTGCAGGAAGAAGGAAGATGGGTAAGTGATCACAAGATAAGATAATTGCTGTAGTGGATGCAAGTAGGAGACATATTTGGTGATTGATTAGGCATAGAGATTGTGGAAGAACGAAATGTTTAGGACAACTCAGGCTTTTTGCTTGATTGGTTGTGCAGTTCCATCAAGAGGCACCTATCTCGGGCAGAGAAGCATGCTTTGAGGGTGGAGGTGGGAGGCAGGGAAAAGAGAAGTGACTTCCGTTTTTAGCATGTTGGTTTCAGGTACCTGTGGGACATCAGGCAGAGGTGTCCACTGACAGTTGAACATGTGGGTCTGGAATTCATGAGGTAGGCTCTGGGCTAAGACAAATCTGTAGTAGTAGAGTTGATTGCTCAGTGCTGGTTAGAACCTATGGGTTGAGAAGAAGAGGAAACTGACCATTAAGCGCTTGGGAATACTAACATTTACGATTTAAGGATCAGGAGACTGACTGAAGGGGAGTAGCCAGGAGAGAGTATTGGCATTGAAACTTAAGAAGGTGATTTGCCGGAAGGAGATTATGGTCAGTTTTGCTGCAGAAAGGTCAAGAAGATAAGGCAGGAAGTGTGTATTGGCTGGGGCTGTTGGAATGAGGAAAGTTGTGGAACTTAATGAGCACTTTCAAAGAAGTGGGCTCGAACTCAGATTGCAGTGTGTTAAATCCTAAATAAAGAAAAGTTGGGAGCACTACCTAAAGATTCAGCTGTGAAGAGAAGGAGGTATCCACAGCTAAGGTATCTCTAGCACTTGGTGCCGGGTTTGGCAGATACTAGAGGCCGGGGAACTTCATTCATTCAACAAACGCTGTGCCAGACACTGTTATTGAAACTGGGGATAGAGTAATATAAGAGGAAGTTCTTAGTATAGAGCTTACATTTTAATGGGGCGGGGTAAAAATGTAATTTTGGCGAGTGATAAAATTCTGAAGAAAATAAAGCAGAGTGAGGGAATAAAGATTGAATATAATGGAAGGCATTTGAGTGGTCTGTGTGGCTATTTTTTGAAAGGGGGGTCAGGAAGGCGTTTCATAGGAGGTGACTTCTCAGGCAGACTTCATCAAGTATAAAAGGCCTGGGGTCCTGAAACTAATATAAAAAAATTAAAAGGAAAAAAAAAGGCCTGGGGTGAGAATAAAGTAGGTTGTTTGAGGAACAGGGTGGCTGGAGCTGACTAGGCAAAGGGAAGTAAAGATAAGGTAGGGAAGACTGGGTCCAGATTAAGTGGGGACATTTAGGTCATAGTGAGGCCTTTGAATTTAGTTCTTTGAATGCAGAGCTAACAGGACGTGCTGGTATTGTCTGGTGAGAGCAGGTGGGTGAGAAGAGGACCACTTACTGAGATGGGGAAGGCAGGAGGAGGGGCAGAGCATGTTTGGAGGTGGAGTCAAGAGTTCTGTTTCAGACTCATGAGGTTAGAGATGTGTGTTAGATGTTCAAGTGGAGATGGATGGGCCATTTGGATGAATAAACGAGTTCAGTTGATTATATATCATTAGGGATCTAGACTCTATGTGATTGTGTTGCTCTTCTCTCTGGTTGATTGTGGCTTGAGTTTCCCAAACCTTTTATTAGGTAAGTGTTTGTTTGGGGGGCCTCTGAACCTTTTCTTTTTAACCAAAGTAGCAGGAAAGAGACAGCATAGAGGCAGAAAGCTCAGTGTGTCTCTTGTGCCAGTGCTGCAGTGATACAGGTCCAGGCCAGGAGAGCTCACTGTGGGAATTAGGCCAGTTTGGCAGCTGGATGATGAATTACTTTTAGTTCTTTTCTCTCCAATAAAATCAAGAGGAAGATTGAATAATAGACGTTTTGGTCTAGAAGGAAATCAACCTTCTTCCTTTTTTCCCAAATAAAATTGGAGTCTAGAAGGGCTGAGTCATCCTACTTTAGATCATAGTCAAGACGAGAATTCAGGTACCATGACTTGTATTCCAGCTTATTTTCTACTGTATATGCTGCTGGGATGAAGTGCCCCCAAACTTCAGGCTCAGAGAGAGTTTATTAATTTATAAGTGTTCTGAGGCTAGACTTCTGCAGTGGAAAAGAGTTTCCTGTTTACTCAAGCTTTTTCCTGAGGTGCTGAATAGTAAATTTAGGACTGGGACTTTGGTTCAAACCCCAGCTTTGTCACTTACTAACTGTGACCTCTGGTAAGTTACTTCTCTTTCTGTGCATCATTTCACAAAATGGATGTTATGAATCTCAGGGTGGTTGTAGTTGATGGTTATTATATATAAAATGTTTAGAATAGTGCCTGGCATATAGTAAGCACTCACTGTTTGAGCTATCTTTATCATTCTCACTGGATATAGAAAACAGCTATTTACCATTTCTAAATTCTTTGCATATAATTTGAGTGCTAACAGTGTACAAGGTATATTTTCTTATATAACACATGTTCCTTGCCCTCAAGGTTTTTGCATCGTAATGGGGAAGGAAATATAAAAATACAGGAGATACTAAAAGGTTTACCTACTTAAAATTATAGGGCACTGAAAGCTATGAAAGCTCTTCCTTTTCTGACAGTCCGTGAATGTAAGTGTTCAGATGAAGGCAAGGGCACAGAGGAGAAGGGTCTTACATGGATAGACATTCTAGACCAATGGAGTGGGCAAAAATGAGTATATAATCGGACAGCCAAGGCAGGAAAACACAAGGGAGAATTTAAGAACAGTGATGAAAAGAACAGTTTTGCTAAGGAAAAGGCCCATGAACGATAGTGATTAGGATCCAGCAAGGAGATACTGAACCCAGGCATACAAAACTTACCTTTGTGATGAGGCTTCGAAATTGGTATATCAAAGTGTTACCATAGATGCTGTCTCTCCTTCATTAGGGTGGATCAGACAAAGTCTGTCAGTGTCTTCGCGGACAGGATAGATGTGCTGGATGGTGATGGCAGAGGAACTGATCACTGATTGGGTCGCCCAGAGAGGGTTGATCCGTGGGTTAGTGGGAACCTACAGTAAAGAGAGGACTAAGGATAATTCTGTATCTCTTGTTTTCTGTTCTAAGATTTAAAAAAAAAACACAAAACTGAGATTAACACGTAATTATTAATTAATATTCTCCCTGTTCTACTTCCTGGTTTCAACACATCAGCATTTTGATAACAATTTTATGCCTGCTTTCTTTTTGGGGTTTGAATATTTTAAAACAGACCCCAGAACTGCATATCATTTACCCACAAATATTTCAGTATTTATCTCTAGCTGATAGGGACGCACTATGTGCACCTGCACGTGTGTGTGTAGGAAGCCACAATGTCATCGTCACACCTCACAAAATTAACATTAATTCTTTAATATTATCTAATATTCGGTTCACATTCAGGTTCCTAATTGTCTCAAAAAATGTCTTCTTAAAGTTAGTCTGTTAAAAATCAGGATCCAAACAAGGCCCACATTATTACATTTGGTTGGTAGGTCCTTCAAAGTCTATTAATTTATAATAGCCCTCCCTCTTTTAAAAATACAATTTATTTGTGGAAGAGACTGAGTCATTTTTTTGATAGTATTTCCCACATTCTGGCTTGCAGGTATATGTCATTTTAACATATCCTTTCAAATGGTACTCAGTTCTAGAGACTTGATGTTTGTTTTGGTAAGAATGTTTCATAATACTTCTTACTATATCACATTAAGAGGCCCATAATGTCTGGTTGTCTCAGTGGGTTCAAGTGTCAGCCTGTCCCTCCACTGACAATCACTGATGTAAGCTGCCTGGATCTGTTTTTGCATAGTGGTTGCAAGATGTTGGTTTTCCAACTAAATGTATAATAAAATAACATGTCTTTAGATGCCATCTCAAGTAATATCACCCTCTTTAAGAACTAGTCAAGTGAATACATTAAGACAAAATAATCACTATAAATAAACATTTGAAAATAGATAAGTCATCTTTCCTTTTGCTAATATTACTTTGTACCTAGAAAACCTAAGAGCCTCTTTAAAAATTATTAGAATTAATGAGATAATTTAGTAAGTGTCTAGGTATATACCTAGAAGTGAGAATTGCTGGGTCATAGGATAAGTGAGTGACTTCATTTTCATTTAAAATTTTATGTTGCACTCACTTTTTTTCCTCATAGAATTGCGTGTTTCTTTCTAATTGTTCCCAGTCTTAACCTTTTTTATATTGTAGGCCTTTTGTTCTCAGTCACATTTGCCTTCTATATGGTGTCTTGGCTCCTCCAAAAGATTTTCATTTTTATTGTAGCTATATCTCTGCCTTTTCTTCATGCCTTCTGGATTTCATCATCCCTAAAAAGGCCACGTTTTGGCCTTTTGCCACGCTCATAGCTTCTTGTTTGTTTGCTTGCTTGCTTTTAAGACAGAAAGATCGAGAACTTGAGGGAATGACGTGAAGGTATACATGTCGGAAGTGGGGAAGGTGGAAGTATCTGCTTTAGAGAGAAGAGGAGAACATGGAGGTGGGCAGTAGACCACGGAGTAAGACAGGAGCCCAGGAGAGGGGGCCACCTTTGTGAAGCCAGCACGGAGTGTGAGGGACCTGGAGGAGAATTGCTGGCCACTGGCTGTTCACTTACTGGGGTGCACTTTAACAGTGGCTTGCAAACTTACTTGACCTTGACTTATAGCAAGAAATACATTTTTTATAGTTCTCAGGAAACACACATAATGGAAACAAAAGTTCCACGGAACGGTGCGCTATAGGCAGTGTACTCTGATAATTTTCAGTTCTGTTCAGTTTCCAAGAAATTCTGATTCAGATCCACTAAATTAGTGATTCTCAGTCCTATCAGATCCAGTGCCTTATTTATTTTTTGGAACAAATATTTTACAACTCTATTGGTTTTCATGAAATAAAGTTAATACATAAGTTATCAACTACCTTAGATGTCACAGTGAAGTAATTGAATGCCTACACCTACTTACAATAAGTATGATTGGATTTAAAGGAAATAAGGTCAGAAGACATACCCTATAAAAATGGAGGAAAATGAAAGATCTGAGATATATGTAGGTACTAGAATAAAAACTGTTAGAATAAATAAAAACAAAATATGATAATAGAAAGAGGGAATCTTACTTGATGTAGGGATAACATAAGACAAATTAGACTGTCAACATAGAGAAAGCTAGTATCACATACTCACCAGTGAGTGTGACCTTATTTATGAATGTAGTGTCAAAATAATTCCCTCTGTAATGACCTGGCACGAGATCAGGAAGTGATGAAGTCTCCCAGAAGACCTGGTGGAATCCACTATCAGCAACCTACATTCAGTCTGTAGTACTTAACCCCCTGGAGAGCCTATCCTGTAATAGGCAATGGGGAGTAGAGGATGGATTGGCAAAGAAACAGTAACAGCCAAGCAGTAGACTTGGGGGGACATTAGAGCAAAAAAGAATAGCAACCTCAAAATAAGTTTAATATTTTCACAGCATAGATTTTTAATCATTTTGCCACAAAAATTAAATATACATATAGTTTGACCTAAATGGGAAATATTTTTTAGTGTTAATAAAATTTAGAAAGAACCCTCTGTTTCATAAGCCCCTGCTAACTTAATAATGTTTGGAAATAAATCTGTTCAGAGGAATCGCTCTTGCCTATTAGAAAGTTATAGCTATAAAAGCAGCCTGGTACAGTTATGCTGTATGGGAAATTCGGCTACTATAGACAGCTTCGTCATCAGGATTTTCTGAAACGCTAAACAGTCTTTTATAAAGGTCTAAATGAAGCAAAACAGTCTTTTCTTAACTTATGGGATGTAGACATGCCTAGAAAGTGTTTACTAAAGCTGCTGCAAAATATTTTATGTTTATGGGGAGATGCAGTTTGATAGTACTATGTGGAAATAGTTAAAAAAAAAAAAAGGTTTTTTTTAATTTCCTACTTGAATGTCTGGTAGGAGATTTGGAATATCTTGTTGGGATGCTGGACAGTTCTTTATTGCCTTTCCAGATGCCTAACAGCTTTGGCACCTTTCTCCAATAAATGCCAGTAAGAGCCCTCCATTTAATTGTGAAGAACAAAAATAACCCTAATCGAGTTCCAGAAAAAATGGCTTCCTGGGAGTGGTACCTGCCAGTGAGAATTACCATGACTAAACTAATTTCACTGGGCCACACGACCTGTAGTTTAAAAAAGGCTTAGAGAAGGCTTTGGGGTCCTCAAAACTAGAAAAATCAGTTGCAACATTATTGCAAATATAAGATTGTTACTTTCCTACTGTTGATGGATCCCTTTCAGTTAGTTTTGCTCTTTCTTTACATTCTGATTTACAGACTCCAAGATTAGTGGTCCTACTAAATTCATTTGACTTCCAATTTAAATGGTACAGTGTTCCATGAAATATGCAGAAATCCTTTCAAAGGCACATTTCAGTCTGTCTAATCTCTGAACACAAACCTATGTATGCATTGATAGAGTACACACTACACTTTTTGAGAGCCATTCGTTGAACCATCTGCCTCCTTGTTTGTTTTTTTAAATAAACTTATTTTGTGGCAATTTTAGATTGATATAATAGAAAAGTTGCAAAGATTGTAGAGAGACTTCCCCTATATACCCCTCTCCCAGTTTCCCCAACTGTTAACATACTTTTAGCACATTTGTCAAAACCTAGAAAGCAGCATTGGTGTATTATTCTCACTAAACTGCAGATTTCTTTGGATTTTACCAGTTTCCCCCCTCATATTCCTTTTCTATCATATCCCTTTTCTACTGCAAGATCCACTCCAGGATACCACATTGCTTTTATGCCTCTTGGTTTTGACCTCAGTAGCTGCACAGAGAACAAGTGCACTACTACTTTTTTTTTTCCTAAACAATTTTTTTTTTAAATTTTATTGGGGGAACAGTGTGTTTCTCCAGGGCCCATGAGCTCCAAGTTGTTGTTCTTCAATCTAGTTGTGGAGGGCACAGCTCACTGGCCCATGTGGGAATCAAACCGGCAACCCTGTTGTTCAGAGCTACTAATGCTCTAACCAACTGAGCCACCCTGCATTACTTCTTTGTGCAGCTGTTTGAAGCTGTCACAAGCCCTCTGCATTGCCTACTCTCAGTTCTTCTGCTAAGTAGCCCTTAGTTTCTAGATTCTTTTCCATTTTGTCAATATATTGTATTTTTTCTCATTTTTAAACAAGACCCCCAGAACTGAATGCAGTTCTTTATGGTCTGACAAGAGTGAAATGTTGTGGAATTACAGTTGTGTACCTCGCATGTCTGTTAATTACCCTAAGCTTGTTTATTTGCTGGCTTTTTTTTTGCAACTGTATCCCATCTTGGGATAGTATTGAAGCTGAAGTTCTGCTTAGTTAATTCACCCAGAATTTTTTATCATATGAATTGCTGTTTAAGCCAAAGACAAGACTTTATGTGATTAAGCCAAAGACAAGACTTTATGTGAATCGCTTTAAAAATTCATCTTGTTTTGGCACACCCATTCACCTCTCCTTGAATTTCTATTCTGTCCTCTACTATTATTATTATTATTATTATTATTTTAAGATTTTATTGGGGAAGGTTAACAGGACTCCATTGGGGAACAGTGTGTACTTCCAGGCCTTTTTTCCCAAGTCAAGTTGTTGTCCCTTCAATCCCAGCCGTGGAGGGTGCCGCCCAGCCTCAGGTGGTTGTCCCTTCCAGTCTCAGTTGTGGAGGGCGCAGCTCAGCTCCAGGTCCAGTTGCCGTTTTTTCTAGTTGCAGGGGGCGGAGCCCACCATCCCTTGCGGGAGTCGAGGAATCGAACTGGCAGCCTTGTGGTTGAGAGCCCACTGGCCCATGTGGGAATCGAACCGGCTGCCTTCGGAGTTAGGAGCATGGAGCTCTAACCACCTGAGCCACTGGGCCAGCCCCTGTCCTCCAATATTTTAACCATTTCTTTTATGCAAAGCTTACAAGTATGTTTTCTGTAATTTTCTAAGTCACTAATAAAAACATTGTATAGAATAGGGTCAAGTACAGGACCTTACCATGGGGAAGATAAGTGGGCAAATAAAGATGTAGCAAGTATGTAACTGAGGAACCAAACAAATGTTTTTAGAATAGGGTAAAGGCCTTGATTTAGTCTCACTTATATGCAAACTGCGGGTGGGGCCTAAGCTAGAACTCTTGCAGAATGAGAGCAGTTGAATTTTTTGGAAGATTTAGGTGCCAAGGGTCGATCTCACCCAAGAATCAAGCCAGTTGTGATTCACAGGATTGTTAGCTTACCTTTCATTTTACCAGTCATGCTTGAACCTTCTGCTTTAAGATTTTCCTGAGCCTTTCTTGAATTAGGAATAGCTTTGAAAATGTGGAGGACTTTAGAGTTACTACTTTTATTACCGAGGATGTATTTAAATGACATACTTCCTATTCAGTAAATGCCTGTTCATATATCATTTCTCATTTTTTTCCTGGTCATCTTTTTCTTAATTTTTAAGAGCCTATTGTTTATTATATTTGTTGCAAATATTTCTCCCAGTCTATTGTCATTTCAGTTTGTTTACGGAATCTTTCGCCAATAAAGTTTTATACTAATACTTATCCACTATCAAATTTACAGTGTGTTCTCTCCCCCGCCCCCATTTATGGATTCAGGTTCCCCGTATTGCTTAGAAAGTCCTCACCCAAGAGGTAATAAAAATATTCTCTTACAGTTTCTTTTAAGAAGTTCCTAGCTAAAAAAAAAAAAAAAAAGTCTAAACAGTATTTGCTGTTTTTAAGATACATGGCAGTCCTTTTCTTTGAGAATGGAATTTTTGTTTATGTGTGAGAAATGTGTCATGCATTCAGAAGAGTACAAAATGTGTGTATTCAGAAAAAGATAATAAAACAAAGATCCTTTTATCCATCACCTATATTAAAAAATAGACCATCTCTCAGACATGTTCATACCACTATCTGGACCTCTGTCTCGATCAGCCTCTTGCCTTCCTCTGTAGTTTAACCCCCAATATAGCTACCCCCATCTAAGCAACATATTGTTCATGAACACGGAGCAGCCAGCTCACACCTTGCTGTGTGAGGAGAGGGCCGTTTACATCCTTGGGTGAATGCTCCTAGGAGAGAAGCAGCTGAACAAAGTCTGCCTCAGCATCCCTGGGAGTTTCCGAGAGGCCCTTTGGAAAAGGCATCTGGTGAGGTCACGTGTGGACCAGGGAAGGATTTCCAGCAGAGATGTGGTCAGAGGATGGCTGCTCACTGTGGCTGACCCCCAGCTGCCAGGAGCAGGTCTGAGCGGAACATTTGGGGGGTGAAATGAGGGTCCTCAGCTGAACCTCTTCTAGAGGGGAGAACAGGAACTTCATCAGCTCTCGGTCATGACAAGCAGCTGAGCCTTGGCCAGACTCCCCAGGCATCCTTCTGTCCTCAGGTCAAAAAGAAACAGTATAACATTATATGAGTGAGTGAGTAGTTGATCCTTGTTATTTTGGGTAGTTATGTTTTATGAAGTTGCCATGAACTCTGAATTAGCAAGTACTGGTCCTAGGGGACATTCAGGGTTAGGTTCCTTCAAGCCTCTGATCGCATTTTCATTGACAGATCCACCTTGTTTTATGTATGTTTCTGTTGAAAGACATCTTATTTAATATATGGTGTTCATTTATGAACATAGAACTCACAGCCAACAGCTCGATAACTCGGGCCTGAACAAAGCTTGTCTAACACATATTTTATCTGTAAGACATATCACAGCCCCGTGCTTGGGAGCATCAGGCAGCACCTCAGCACTACAGTGAGGGCCCGTTTGAAACAGTAAAGTCACCTACAAACAGTACAAAAAGGTGGAAAACATGGCACTAAACAGACCGTGAAAAGGACACTTGTTTACAGTATGAGTGCTGAAACAGGAAGGCAGACTGATGACTTATTTGACCTCAGCTGGAATGTGGGCATTGGGTGACTCAAATGTGCACAAGTGACTGTGAAAGTACTGCCAGTGCTGATACTGTGTGTGTGTGTGTGTGTACACACACAAAAAACAAATTAGGATGTTAGAAGTCAGGGTAGTAACCTGGGGTGGTTACTAGAAGGAGCGTAAGGGAGCCTGTTCTGGTAATTTCCATTACTTGATCTAAGTGTTGGTTACACAGGATGTGTTCACCTTGTAAAAACAAAGCTGTGTATTTATGATTTGTGTACTTTTCTGAATGGTGTTATACTTCAGTAAATAGTGTAAAACAAGCAGTACAGTGGCCTCAGGACCTGGGTGATGACCACTCAGCATATGTGGCTCTTGACTGTCCCTGCCCCGTGTGGACAAGTTGCCCTCTTCTACTCCGTGACCGTCATTCTGGGGGTTCCCACTTCATCTCCCTGGTGATTTTCATTGCTCTCTTGTGTTGGATCTCCTGTTCCCTTTTCTCTTCTCTTCTGGTAACATATACGTTGGAGTTTCTGGGGAAAAGGTGGGTGCCTGGGAAATAATTTTTAAAAGAACTTAGCACATCTGAAACTGTTGTTATATTACCGATACTTGAATGATAACTTGCCAAAGTATAGAATTTTAATTTGGGAATTCTTTCCCTCGGGCCTTCGATGACATTACCGCTGACGTCAGGACAGGCTGGCACTGGCGATGTCCGTGTGTGACCTCCACTCCCGCCCCGCCCCGCCCTGTCTCCTGGGAGCGGGTGCACGCCCCTTTGCGCCCGCCCGCCCGCATGAGGTGGGGTGGCTGTAGTCCCTTTGGTCCGTTGCGTTGGGTGCTCCGTGGGCCCTTCCGACGAGCAGCTCATGTCCCCTTGTCTGGGAATGTCTCTTGTGTTGTTCTGTCGGTTATGTCCTGTCCTCCATTTTTCCCCTTCGGTAGATGGAAACTTCTACATTGCTTTTCCAGTTTTCTTCTCTTTAATGTTCTGTTCTCTCCTCCCGCCTCCTAGAAATAATTTCGTTACGTAACTCCAACTCCCCATGCTAGGATTCACTTTTCTCCAGTCTCCTCATTTACCGCTCATTCATCTGCTTTACAGCTTCCAAAACTTTGTTGCCTTTGCTGACTCTTATAATCCCTATCATTATGAAATTGTCTTTTTTCAATTCCAATATGTCAACAAAAGTTCACTGCCACCAATCTAATGTCAACAAACATCCGTAATCTGGGGTTGCAAAAAAGGAGAAACTTGATTCAAGAGAACAATTTGCAAACCAGGGAAACAGCCTCTGGTGGAAACCAAAAGTGTGTTCCATTGAGACAAAGGGGAGGGTGCATTTTATCAAGAAATATCCCTGGTTCCTGATTGGTCTATTTTATGCAAATGAGGAACCCAAATTTGCATGGTCTGATTGGTCCAAATAGCACTATCCTGATTGGACAGTTTCTTGAATTCTCATTGGTCGTTATGGAGCTGTTCTGGTTGGTCAGTATAACACAAATGAGGATACAGCTGCACAGTTTGTCTTGGATGGGGCAGGTCTCAGCCCATTGGTCAAAAGACTGTCCCAGGAAGTCCTGTATAAAGGTTATAGACTCCGAGGGCAGGAGCACAGTGCGAGAGGCTGAAAGGCTCAGTCTGTACCTTTTCCCTGAAATGCAGTGTGCGTGAGAGGCCTCTGTCAGCAATGGCTGCTAGTCTTGGCTTATGAATTTGTGCCCTGTTAACCATGAAGAGTCCTTCTTGGCAGTTAGAGTCCTTCTCGAGGTTCACAAATACTAAATTTTAAGAGTTTCAGCAAACAACAAAATTAAATCTTACTTTATTATCTGTTCTAGACCTCGTCTTCACAAAATACTGGCTCAGTCTCAAATGCCATTGTTTAATGCAATGCAGTAACCACTAGCCATGTGAGCATTTTGAAATGTGGCTAGTGTGGAACTGAATTTTAAATTTTAGTTCGTTTTAATAAATTACATTTAAATAGTCACATGTGGCTGATGGGTGCCATACTGGACAGTGCAGTTCCATTGCTGGTAAAGTAGGAGTAGGAGTATAAATTCTAGTTAATACATCTACGATAAGGAAAATTTTTTTCCTGCTTTCTTTTCCTTGGTTTATTTATTCATTTATATCAGTATGGATTGTCCATATATCAGTATGGACACATGGATTCCTATATTACTTAATGGATTCTAATCTATTACTTTTTATTATTTATTTTGATGCTCGAAATTGTGCCAGATTTGGCCAGCGGAAACTCCTCCAAGCTTTCTTTTGTTTCCTTTTGGGGAAATACCCATTGTTCTCTCTGGATCATTCATTCCAGAACTGGTTTTTAGGCTCATGTCCTCGCCCTGCCTCAACCCTTGGAATCATCCATTTCTCCTGAGCTCAGGTTCCTCTCAGTGGAGGATGCTGTTTGGAAACCAAGATCTGGGTGCTTGGTGGGCTCATTGCCACTGGAGCGTCACTGCTTTTGGACACTCTCAGCTGACAAGGCATTTTACTGGCTAGCGGCTGTTGCATTGGACACTACAGATACAGATATTTCCATCATTGTAAAAAGGAAAAGGATGGGGTTGCCAGATTTAGGAGTTCAGAGCTGTGCACCCATGTCCCCAACCCTGTCCATCTCCATACAGTTGATGCTTTGCCTTCTGAGTGGGATACAGTTGGCAGGTGAGAATGCCAGAAGAGGTTGCTGCTGAAGGGATGCTTTCTCTCTCTCTTTAGGGCCTCCCATTGCAGAATGTAAACTAGAAGCCAGCTGCCAGTGGAGGGTGAATTGAGTTTGCAGACCCTAGACCATGTTTTCTCAACCTCAGCATTGACGTTTTGGCCCCGGTGTTCCTGTGCTTTGTATAATGTTTAGTAATGTCACTGGTCTCTCCTGACTTGATTCCAGTATCCCCCGCCTCCCCAGTGTTTCCATACATTGCCAGATGCCACCTGGGGGGCACAATGGCCCCTGATTGAGAACAGTCTCCTAGACCAGTGTTGCAAAGAGGAATATGCTAGAAGGGTAGGCTTGGAGCTGAGAAATAGTAGTAATAACCAGCACCCTACTTTACTCAGATGTCCTTGAAATGTGAAGAAAGGAAAGAGAAATTAGTGTTTATGTGCCTGTGACAGCCCTGCAACGCAGATTATTATATGCTATTTTTTCCCCCTCTAATTGATGAGGGAAGCAAGACCAATTAAGCAGTCTCTTTGCATACATGCAAGATTCAAATCCTTGCTGATAAATTTATTGTTTACATGCTCTTAAAATTTGCTCTTGAATTTTCTGGGTTGGAATTATTGCCAAACTCTTTAAGAGGGTGAACTGCTCTTTTGAGTGTTGCATTTCAAAGTCATTATTGGTGTATTGTCAACCGGATGCATTTTCTGGATCGTGCCTTACTGGGGACATACTGCTTAAAAACATGGCTGGAAATGTTCATAAAGGGAAGAAGAAATATGAATAACATTTATATTCAAGCCAATGTTTTGGTTTTTGGTTTTGGATATTTATATTTGAATACCAGTTAACTTGATTTCCTAGAGATTTACTTCAGACTGTATAAGCTGCTAATTTTCCCAATTTGTTTTTATGCCTAGTCCTTTCTTTCTGTTTCATACTATCACTCTCTGGTAGAAAGACATGTCCTCTCTCAAAGGAAATTTCCCAAAAATCAGCCTAACCAACTGTTCACAATACCTTTTAACTTGCATGTGTCATGGTCACCTCCACCTAACATCTAAAGTTAGGCTAGTATGTTTCCTAAACCAATCATAAACTGCTTCTTCTCTTCCAGTGCTAGAGCGTTCTCTGTACATAGTGTTAATTATTCCTAGTCCTCTCCAGAGTTTTATGTCTGCGACTGTAGGTCCCTTTAGTTTAAAATCAGCAAAAGAACTGGGGCAGACATAAAAAAAAATGTAACAGTTGAAGGTAGGATTTTTGAGAACCTGTTACATTTTATTAGTCTATAAAAGAGGAGAAAGCAACTTAATTCTTGTCTCAAACTATATTGTGGCTTTCTGAGGGTAACTGCTCTATATGTAGGGAACATGGAACAAAGGGACCTGAAATTGTATTTCAAGTGTTTTGAAGCGAGGGTACCTCAAGGACTGCTTGGTATGAAGAGTTGTGTCAGGGTGAGGCTGATTGTGGGGTTCTGTTGTACTCTCCCAGCAGAACAGGTCATCTTGTGTTGGTTTTATATGTTGGATGTGTTTCCATATTTCTGTGTCCCTCACTCTTCATACTGTATTTTAATTGCTTGTTTATTTACTTTTATTCTCTATTAAACTTTAAGCATTAAATGAGTATTATAGGTGCTCAAACTTTTTGTTGATTGATGTTGTTAAGGTAAGCTAATGTGAAATTATCTCCTACTATTGATCCAGGACAAGTCTTTTATAAAAAAAATTTTTTTTTTTTTTATTAGGAAATATTGGGGAACAGTGTGTTTCTCCAGGGCCCATCAGCTCCAAGTCGTTGTCCTTCCGTCTAGTTGTGGAGGGCACAGCTCAGCTCCAAGTCCAGTCACCGTTTTCAATCTTTAGTTTCAGGGGGACAGTCCACCATCCCATGTGGGAATCGAACTGGCAGCCCTGTTGTTCAGAGCTCTCGCTCCAACCAACAGAGCCATCCGGCCACCCCCAGGGCAAGTCTTTTACACTGTAATAGAGTTGTTGTGTGCTTTATTTAACTAGGAATTTATCACAAATACATTGCAGACATTTCTAGCTCATACCTTAAACAAATACCATTAAACAGTATGTTTTCTGCTCCCTTCTTATTCATCTTGTGATACATTAAGGTTTTCTATATTTTTCCCCTTTTCCCTCAGTTACAGAAGTGTTTAAAAGCATTTAAACCATAGGCCAGGCTGTTCCGAGAGGTAAAAATCCCATGAAGTATATTTTACCCTCTAGTTTTTTGAAATAACATTCTTCTTTCTCACAAATATATGTAGTCTGTCTTTCTGGGCAAGAAGTCCCCTACTGCATTATTTGGTCGAGTATATGATGGGAACAGCAACTTGACCCTGTTGGCAGTGCCCAGTAGTACGAACTTCATGTTGCCTGTGAGTTGTCTAGCATGCCCAGGTCCTATACTGGGCTTGGGAGAAGTCATTCTGTGAACGCTTAGCCGGGAACTCAGTGACTGGTTTATACTTTAGCAGATGAAGGTACAGAATCCAACTCTGGGGCCTCCAAAAGGTAGTTTCATTCCATATGTAATTTCACTAGGTCAACTGTTCTACTCATTTTATACCTCAACGTAGAACCACCCATGCTGTTTTCTAAAAGTCATGTTCCATGTTACAAGTTACTTTACAGGTTGAGATGGGATGGGGAGTTGGTCCATGTTGGCTGTTTGGTTTTTTTTAATAAAATATTTTAAACATATAGAAAGAAATAAGGGTTTGTTACAGGCGAATTCCACTTTATACCCTTTCTTGATTCCTTCCCTTTCTCCCTACTTCTCAGAAGTCATCACTTCTTGCAGTTGGTAAGTGTCCTTTCTAGCCACATTTCCACATATGCATGTGTCCATAAATAATTATAGAGTATTGTGTTGTATATTTTAAAATTGATGTGTTTCCATATAGTATGTATCCTTTTACAACCGGCTTTTGTGGGGACTTATACACGTGTTGATATATATAAGTCTGGTAGTTCACTGGAGTGCAGTGTTCTAGTATTTCTTTATGTGATTATGTTACGTGTCATAGGTTGTTGATTCCCACTTCTGAAAATCTCTGAAGGCCAAATTTCCTCATATGTTTGAAAAGACCAAAGATGAAAAAATGAATTATGTATATTTGATTATATGTATATTTGCTGAGATTTGAAGGAGTGAGACCAGACATATTTCTAACTTACTGAAATTTTAAATAAAGGAGATGGCCATGTATTTAAACATTTACTAATAATATAAGGTATGGATTTTTCAAGAAGTTGAGAAAGCACTACTCTAGAGTAAGAACTTACAAAATAGTGACTTTAGGTAGAGCTGTGTTTGATTATCAATCTCTTGAAATAAATATCTATAAGCACCTGCCTCAAAAGTAATTCCAGGATCAGGATTTCATTTTAGAGAAGTTATGTGATTGGTAAAACTGGGGTCTCTTAGAAAATAGAGTTAAGGAAATAAAAAGTTCTAAAGACATCCACTTCTGAAAAAAAACAAAACAAAACAGATGTACTGTTGTCAAAGACATGCTTCAACAGCTAATCCTTCATCCTAATCACCGGTTTACCACTCGATGGCTGTGTGCCTTTGGAGCAAGTTACCTAGTGCCTCAGTTTATTCATCTGTAAAGGAACAACAGTTCAGTGACCAAGCCTTTAGCGGCGGCCTGGGGTGTCAGGGTCAGTTAAACACTAATTGGTTATTGAGGGAACATTGCTGGGTAGAGATGATCTGAGGGAAAGTGTCCTGTGTCGTGTTAAACCTTTTTAAGAGTTTTGATTTTTTAGACCAGCTCCTACAGGTTTGAAATTTAATGCCTTTTTTTTAACTAATATTCTCCTTTGCAAGTCTCTGCGAAATGCTCATGTAATCACTAGACAGTTTCATGAAAATTGCCTGCCACCTTCTTTATGAGCACTTGTCTTTGGCAGGGCTGGAGCTCTCTCTGCCTTGCTCCATAGACCTGCATAGAGGGTCTTCAAAACAAAGCAGTTGTTTCTGTGCAGTGTGCATTGCTTAAAGCAACTAAACTCACTTGAACATAAGAGGTCTGACAATTAAGTTCGCGAACTTATCCTAGAAAAAGTGCTACATCCCTCATTGCTGAATATCACTACAGTCACTCCCCTTGGGAAGCTATGCACCAATGCCAGCACCTAATCCACCCTTCAAAGCAATTTTGGAACTCCTTTTTTCTGGAATGGCCATCAGAGCTGTCATCGTGTTTACTCTTGATGTCCTGAATGTCATCAAAATGGCTTCTTTCAACATTTCCTTTATCTTCAGGTAAAGAAAGAAGCCCTTGGGGCCAGATCAGGTGAGCAGGGAGGGTGTTCTAATACAGTTATTTGTTTACTGGCTAAAAACCCCCTCACAGACAGTGCCGTGTGAGCTGGTGCATTGTCATGATGCAGGAGCCGTGAATTGTTGGCAAAAAGTTCAGGTCATCTAACTTTTTCACGCAGCCTTTTCAGCACTTCCAAAAAGTAAACGTGGTTAACTGTTTGTCCAGTTGGTACAAATTCATAATGAATAATCCCTGTGATATCAAAAAAAGTTAGCAACACTGTTGCAACAAGTTCACGAACTTAATTGTCAGACCTTGTATATATGAAAATATTGGGGTTTTATTTTTGTATTTTTACATATAAAATTGTTAACACAAAACTGTGGCAGACAACCACCTGTTTTCCCATCAACAGCCCCGTCGTTTGGTACAGCTGGCAACCAAGCTCTCCTGAGCTGATGTAGCTGAATTCTAGCCGATGCCTAGAAGTACTTGGTGCAGCATTTTTCCTCCTTAATTTTTTTTTTCTCTTAAAAAAGGAAACAAGTACCTGTTGTCAGTCCGTTTTCCCTCTTCTACTTTCATCATTCTGTCATTCTTACATCAAGAAGTCTATTATAGACACATTAAGCCCTTTCCCCCTTCTTTCTTTTTGAGCTCTTACCTAATTACTCTAGGAAAATGTCCCCTTTTCATTCACTTCATTCATTCAGCAGATATTCATTGAATTCCTACTTTGTCCCAGGCACTCCTTATACACCTCCTCTTCATTCATTTTTGTGTGAGTCAGAAATCAGCTCTAATCATGCCTGAGTATAACAGTAGATTGAGTGATATAGAAGCTTCTTTATTTCCAGATAACAGGTTCTGAAAGCCTGTTCCTAAGCTCACTCATGAGCATGTCCACTAAGATAGGTTTCTGTTTGCAAGCCAGAGATGCGTTTCTCTGAAATAAGAAGGTAGACCAGTTCTTCAAAACCAAGCAAACCAATGAATTGTTCCAAAATGCACCAACTTTCTTTACATCAAAAAGTTTTTAGAGATTAAACTTCCCTCTTTGACAGAATGCATAAGGAACTCCTTAAATATAATGTCCAACCCCTGCCTTTCTATCCACCTTTTTCGGGCAGATTTGAACTGGCTTTAAATTGTCCATAACCAGGAATAAAGATTATCACACTTTTTTTTCTTTCAGATTTTTCTTTGTTTGTTTTTTTATTTTTTTATTGGGGAATATTGGGGAACAGTGTGTTTCTCCAGGGCCCATCAGCTCCAAGTCGTCGTCCTTCAGTCTAGTTGTGGAGGGCACACCTCAGCCCCAAGTCCAGTCACCGTTTTCAATCTTAGTTGCAGGGGGCGCAGCCCACCATCCCATGCGGGAATTAAACCAGCAGCCTTGTTGAGAGCTCGCACTCTAACCAACTGAGCATCTGGCCGCCCCTCTGGCAGCTCAGCAGCAGCTCATTGTCTTCAGTCTAGTTGTGGAGGGTGCAGCTCACTGGCTTACGTGAGAATCGAACCAGCAACCTTGTTGTTCAGAGCTCGTGCTGTAACCAGCTGAGCCATCCTGCCACTCTTACCACACTTTCCAACTACCTCATGGTTTTGTTGGGAATATTAGTAAAGTAATATCTGTAAATTGTCTGGAACGTAAGAAATAATGATGAAAGTTGCTACAAATAGAGCTAGAGAATTTATTAGCTCTCTGTAGCAGAGATTCTAATTCATAGCCATATTCTGGCACATAATAGATATACAAGGTGTGACAATTAAGTTCACGAACTTGTCACCGTGCACTTACATTGGCAGCACTGTACAAACAGCTTGGTAAGGTTTCATAACCTTGGCATATCAGTGTCTCACAGCTGTGTATGTGTTGACGTGTGACAGTGTCTTGCTGAGTGGCGTTCATTATTGTTGGCGTGTTTTTGTGTGCCATCGCGAAAATGTCTCAGCTTGAATTAGAGCAACAAACAAGCATTACATTTCTTGTTAAACTTAAGAGTGGAAGTAAAAGTAGGGACATGTTAGTCCAAGTTTATGGGGATAATACCATGAAGAAAATGGCAGTGTACAAATGGATTAAATGTTTTTCTAAAGGGAGAGAACGTGTCACTGATGAACAGATCAGGGTGGCCAGTAATGAGCAGAACTGACAAAAACATTGCAAAAATTCGTCGAATTGTGCATCAAAATCGTTGGCTGACTATGAGAAGCACAGCAGAGCAAGTAAACATCACTAGAGAAATAGCTAGGAAAATCTTAACTGAAAATCCTGGCATGAGAAAGGTGTGTGCAAAAATGGTCCCAAAGGGGCTCACTGATGAACAAAAGCAAAGGAGAGTTAAAGTTTGCCAAGACCTTTTGGAGAGACAAGACGATGTTTTGGGCTGTGTTATCACTGGTGATGAAACATGGGTGTACCAATATGTCCCTGAAACAAAGCTTCCAAGTGCACAATGGAAGTCAGCCAATTCTCCACGACCAAAAAAGTTCTGTCAGTCCAACTCAAGAGTCAAAACTATGTTGCTAACCTTTTTTGATATCAGAGGGATTACTCATGAATTTGTACCAATTGGTACCAAGCAGTTAAGCAAGTTTACTATTTGGATGTGCTTAAAAGGCTGCATGAAAAAGTTAGACGATAACAACCTGAACTTTTCAACAACAATTCATGGCTCTTACATCACAATGACATACCAGCTCACAACAGCACTGTCACCTGATCTGACCCCCGTTGACTTCTTTCTTTACCCGAAGATAAAGGAAATATTGAAGACATTTTGATGATATTCAGGACATCAAGGGTAATATGATAACAGCTCTGATGGCCATTCCAGAAAAAGAGTTCCAAAACTGACTTGAAGGGTGGACCAGGCGCTGGTGTTGGTGCATAGCTTCCCAAGGGGAGCACTTCGGATGTGACCATAGTGATATTCAGTGATGAGGTATGTAGACTTTTTCTAGAATGAGTTCACGAAATTAATTGTCAGAACTCATGGATACTTAAGTAATGAAAGGATAGATGGATGCTCCTTACTGTTACATATCACAGAACTTGTAGAATTCCACCCTCATTTTATGTGTTAAAATGAAGTAAGACTAAAAAAGCTGAGTGCCAGTACAGAAAGGAGTTTTAAAATGCCAGGTAAATGTATCAGTTTCAAGCAAGTCTACTAAGTGTAAAGAGCACACATCCTACAAAAACCTGCTTACCAATTGTCTCCATTTCCCCCTACTCCGATGTTCCTCTCAGCCACCCAATTCTCTTTCTTCAGAATCTTGTCCTCCCCCAACAGTATACCCTTTCTCATTTCTCTTTCTCTCCCCCTGGAATTTCTTTAACTATATATAGGTATTTTCTTGAATAGTACATTTGCGTGGGTCTCTCTACTCAGTCATCTCTCCTCTTGACTCTCTCCCTTAGTCACATGGCATAGATTTAAAAAAAATAAACATGACATTTGATCAAAAAATATGGTGAGTGTTTAAATTAAAAAAAAATTATTACAGTAAAACACATATTGCCATTAATCCCCCTTTAGAATACTCCCCCTCACTTTGAACACACTTACCCTATCGTTCTTGCCACTTTCTGAAGCAGTTCTGGAAGTCCTCTTTCGTGAGTGTCTTTAGTTGCCCTGTCGTAGCTGCCTCGATGTCCTGAATTGATTCAAAATGTTAAACTTTCATGGTCATTTTGACTTTGGGGAAGAGCCAGAAGTCTCACGGTGACAGATTCAGTGAATAAGGTGGATGAGGACACACCATAATATTCTTATTTGACAGAAATTGCCGTACCCGAAGTGAAATGTGACACGAGTGTTGTCATGATAGAGGATGATTTATGCCACAGTTTAAAACACACCTTTTCTCAACTGTAGCTCATACCCGATTGACTGCACTGAACAAATTGAAACTTGTCACACACGGTTACTAAGGTTCACCACACCACTTGCTATATTAAAGATCCGTGCCTTTCCGTTGGATGGCACTCGCAGCAACGTTCACTGTATTTTGTGATCACATCTCGTATATACAGTTACATGTATATTTAAGATATGTGTGTGTGTGTGTGTGTGTTCTGTCCTACTTCTAAATTAAGTAGGGCTCTTAAAAAAACAAACGAGTTAGTTTATCGTCGCAAGGCATGATTGTACTTCCTCTGTGATTATTTAGTAGAAGGGGGAAACGTTTTCTACTTCTGAACTAGGCTTCCAGCTTGTAATATTATAAAATTTGTCTTAAGAGTTCTTCCTCCAGCAGTTTTGCTTCTGGAAATATCCTTTGATCGTTAGCTTTAATTCTGGCTACTTCTGCTTTTCACAGTTACAGTAGCTCATTTCTTTAATTTTTTTCTGTGTTCATCTAAGATCCTTTTCAAAGGGTTGCATGATTTTTCAACCACCTAAATACAAAGATCCTCTTTTTGAGAATTGTTTATCGTTGTAAAGTTATTTTAGTACCATAGTTCTCTGTGCAGTTCTAAATATTAAAATTATTTTATAGCACATACTATAATGTTTGCACACACCCGTGTGTTTTTTTGGTCACACTTATATGAGAAGTAAAAAGACCTTCTCCCTAAATTACATGTCACCTAAAAATCAAAATAAATTGTCATTGGCAAATGCTTTTATAATCCCAGGCCTTCAAACTCCAGGTGGGGTTGACTTCCTATTGTTATTTTTCACTGATTTTTGACAGACAGCTTGCCTTTATTGACCTTCTCTTTCCACCAACTCTGTTTCCTACCTAAAAATTCATTCAAATCAAAAGAAAAAGCTATAGCAACCTTTGGGGTTTTCGTCTTTTAAAAGCTATAAATAAACCAAACAAACAAACTTCTTTGTTTCATTTTAGAAAACTAAGAAAGAAAAAAGACTTTACATATTATTCCACTGGCTTTTTAAATATCTATTCCCACTAGAGGGCATTCTTTCCTTTGACTTTATAGCTTTTATGTATTTGTTTTACTGAACTGCTAAATACATAGGTAAATGTTGGAATGTGAATGTGTTCAGATGTACTCTTACAGGCACAAGTGGTCAGATATACATCATGCTTTTCATTTAAGTTGCATCTGTGCCAATGTCAAAATTGATGTTAAATTATATTTCCTTGCAATTTTGTCTATATGGTTAGGTGAACTTGATCAGATGGGGAATCGCAAATGCCCCATCATAACTTTATGATGTAGCTTGCGCTTGGTACCATTTTCCAAACTATTGATTCTTGAATTTATTTACGACACAGTAAGGTTAAACCTCGATTATTCTAAGAGGAGTTGTACATCTTATTAGTTAGATCAGTTTTTGCAGTTACTGATATCTTACTGATACCTCATCAAAAGCAACTCTATTCTTCCTATCAAGGAATTGATAATTTACCATATTCCATATATATGTTCTTTTAAAGATTTTCCTGAGCCTTCTGATACCAGATAGAACCACTGTTGTTAACCAAGGGAGTGTGCAGCAAAAAGCTGACTTATTTTCTCTAATAATAGGAACTGTAGATTACATAGGAAGGAAATTTTATTAGTATGTGTTCTGAAATGAATTCTGACAGATATACTTAGAAGGGACTCTGTTTTGAGTGGAAAATCTGGGTCCTTTTCAAAGTTAAGTGAGATTTAATCATTCTAAGTGAGGGTAAGGCAAGTGAGTTACTGTTGAGAAACTGTAGCAAAGCCTATGCATGCTTCTGTATTTATTTAAAGACCTAGAGCTACTTTCAAGTCAGAAGTGGTATGGAATCTTCTATAAAATTAGATGTTGATTTAGGCTTGTGATGACAGATTACATCTTTTTTGTTTGTTTGTTTTTTCAATGAGCCTTGTGCTCTCCCCGGCTGAGGCAGTCTGTTGGCCACTCACAGCGGCTCTCGCCAGCCTCTCATGATGGATGGTAGCGGGTGGCAGCACTTAGCAGCCCACGCCGACCTCCGGCTGCTCACAACAGCCCAGCTCCAGGGAGAGCAATTGTTGACAATGTTAGCTGTGGAGGGCACAGCTCACTGGCCCATGTGGGAATCGAACTGGCAACCTCGGTGTTAGGAGCACTGCTCTCCAACCACCTGAGCCACCGGGCCAGCCCCAGATTACATGTGTTAAAGGGCAGAGCTATTATAATGAGAAGGGGTAGCAAGCTATATAGAAAACTATAGGTTATGAAACATTTTTATTTCCCTGACTTCTTCTTCACAGTACACTAATCACAAAAATCCTCTATCACATACTTACCACCATAGATTATTATAATCTGTGTGACTCTTAGTTACGTTGTAAGAAACCCTGATGTAAACTTACTTATGTAACATGTTTGATGGTATGATTGAAGTATATATTTGTTTGAAATAATGACCTTGACTCATAAAATATGTTAAATGTCTCTTTCAGTGTTTAAGAAGTTAGAAAACATACATTTTAAAAATGATTTTATCAAAAATAATTAATGAAGAAAACCGATTTCCTAAAAGGCCAGCAGTTACTGAACTCCAGCTGGGCAGTAGGTGCAGCCTGACACTATCCCCCACCCTCACCCCTTGGGAGAGCCCTGGGCATTTAGATTAAATAGCTTGAATTAAATCAGAAGAGTAGAGCAGGCAAGGGACAAGCATCATCAGCATCTTTCTACTGAAAAGGAGGCCGTGTTCGGCAGTGTCACTATCCCCAGTCACCTTAAGCTTTGTTCATTTATATTTGTCCGTAGGCATCCCCCCCACAGAAGGAAAAGTCAGGCCTACAGAGTAACGTCAGATAAAACACACCTAGAGTTAGTGTTCAATGCTGGCTTTACCTTCCTGGTACCTTATTAATGCAGTTCACACTACATTTGTTTGGCAAAGTTATTGTACCCAGTTACATTAAATTTTATTCGTGAATCTACATAGATGTTTATACCTTTTAAATATTTGCAATGTTATGCTTAAAGCATTGCCATGCTTGGAAGCTGTTTTGTATAAGCAAATTTTAAAGTACTCCATCTTTTTTCTCAAATATCTTTTCAGTGAAACTTTCTTTGCCCACACTGTTGATCCTTTCTGCTTTCTTTTTCTCCATAGCACTAATCTTTTTTTTAATTAAAGTTTATTGGGGTGACAATTGTTAGTAAAGTTACCTAGATTTCAGGTGTACAGTTCCGTAATACATTATCTGTGTATCACATTGTGTGTTCAACACCCAGAGTTCTCTTTCCATCACCATATATTTGATCCCCTTTACCCTCATCTACCACCCCCCACCACAGCACTAATCTTTTAACTTGCTTTATAACTTACACCTGTCTTCACCCACTAAAATGTTAGCTTCATGGGGGCACAGCTTTGTCTGTTTTGTTCATTGTTGTATCCCTACCACCTAGAACACAGTAGGCGCTCAGTAGTATTTTTTGGAATTTGCTGAAAAGCTGCAGGCTTGATGCCATTTTTTGACTCTCTCATTATGACTTGTGGGGATCTCAGTACAACTTTGGAAATCGCAACAATCTTGAAGGATATTTTGAAGACTGATTGAAAAGGTTATGTATACTATAATTGACATCAAGTTATATGCCAGAAAATGTGATGATGTAATCTAAGTGCATCTGAATAAAATAATGTTAGCACCTTAACACTTAAGACTTTCATCATTTTTTTTCCTCATTTGATTCTCACAGCAAACTTGATAGGTGAAGAAATTGAACAGAGGACAGTAGTGATTTGCCTAATAGCTCATTATTAATGAAAAGTAATCGTAGAGGTCCATGTTCTTTTTAAAATAAAAATGTATTAATTCAGCAAGCATTTATTGAGAATCTGCAGTCTGCCAAAAGAACTGTGCTAGTTTTCCACCTTGAATTGACAGTTGTTACAAACAATTCCAGCTTTGGGTTTTTTGTTTTGTTTGATCGGTGCAGGAGGAGTTTTAAAAATTGAGTGGATTTATGAGAACATTTATCAAATAAATGCAAGGGGAAAGGAGTGGTTCTACAGATACCGTCTGCCAGATCTAGAAGAACTTGACCTTTCAAGATCCCTGAGGTACTTCACACCCTCAGACGGAACCATTGACCCAATTTTATCATTCCTTTGTTTTCCTTTTCTAACGTGTTTCCCCGAAAATAAGACCTTGACAGACAATCAGCTGTAATGCATCTTTTGGAGCAAAAATTAATGTAAGACCCGGTCTTATTTTACTATAAGACCCGGTCATAATATATAATATAATTAATATAATATAATATAATATAAAATATAACATAGATCAGGTCTTATATTAATTTTTGCTCAAAAGATGCATTTGAGCTGATTGTCCAACTAGGTCTTATTTTGGGGGAAACACGGTAGTTTTACATGTTTGATTTCCTAAACTAGGTGTTTTTGAACTTCATATTATATGTATTCTTTGAGACTTTCACTCATCTGAGATTCTCTGACATCCTCACCTGTGGCTGATCCATTATTTTTAAATTCATTTCGTCTGGTGCACATGGACAAAAGATTCCCCAGAGACTATATTTAAGAGTGAAATTGCTGTCATATGAATTACACATGTTTATCTTGACTAGAGCGTGAACAAAATTTTCAGAATGGTTGTACTGATGTATGTTCGCATCAACAGAATAAAAGTGTTTATGTTGCTCCTTATCTTCACTAGCACTTGATATCATCAGACTTCTTAGGTTTTTGCCAAATTGGTAGAGTAAAATGTTAGCTCATGATAGTTTTATTTGACTTCTTTGATGACTTTTATAAGATTGACCATCTTTTCATATATTTATTGATCATTTGTGTTTGTTCTTTGTAGTGGCCATTGAAGTCTTTGCACATTTTTCTGTTGGATATTGGTCATTTTCTTACTGATATGTGAGAATTCTTAATGCATTTGGAACTTTTGTCTGTCATGTATGTTGCACATACCACCATTTCCAGTGCCTTGTCTTTTCCATTACTCTAGGGTATTAAAAGGTGAACTAAAGTCTTAATTTTAATGTGGTTGAATTTATCTCTTTATGATTTGTATATTACCACCGTGTGTGTTTGATTGTGCATATTTTAAGAAATTGTTTCCTGTTCTGAGCTCATAAAAATATTCCTCTGTATTGTCTTCCAGAGGATTTTTTTTTTCTTTTCGTTTTCCTTTCACATTTGTCTTTAAGCCATGTGGAATTGATTTTTGTGTGTGGGGTTCTGTAGAAGAGATGCAATTTTATTTTCCTCACATACGAATAATCACCTGCCCTGACACCATTTATTGTCTGTTCCCTCCATTCCCCACTGGTCTATAGTGACCTTGCTGTCATATAACAGATTTTCAATATATGTGCTTCTGTTCCTGGGCCTTCTGTTCCATAGGTCAGTTTGTCTGTTTCAATACCGGTATTGTTCAGTCTTAATTACTATAGCTTTATAATAACTCTTGATATGTAGAGCAGATCTTTCATCTTGTTTTTCTTCAGGAATATCTTGGCTATTCACGGCCCTTTACAACTTGCATAAAAATTTGAATCAGTTTATTATGTGAGCTTAAAATTATTTTGTGATTTTGATTAGAATTGTATTGAATTCTCAGACCAGTTTGGGGAGAATTGGCATTTTATTTATTATGTTGAAACTTTTACCTTGTGAACCTGGTAGTTTTAGTTTTAAAGTCCTCTAATGTCTGAATACATTTTTACTAATTTGCTTTATTCAGTTTTTTTTACTTCTTCCCCTCCCGTACAAAATTTAGATTTATTCATGGGTACTTTTAAAAATGCTGTTGCAGCATAAGGAATACAGACAGTGGAAATGTAACGGCTGTGTGCGATGTCAGAGGGGTAGTAGATTGAGGGTGGGGAGTTATCACTTTGTGATGAATGTCTAACTATTACATTGTTTTGTACACCTGAAACTAATTTAAAAAAATGCTGTTGCAAATGGCATAATTTTTTTATTGTGATAAAATATACATAACAAAACCCATCATTTTAACCCTTTTTGCATGTACAATTTAGCGGCATTAAGTACATTCCCATATTGTGCAACCACCACCACTATCCATTTCCAGAATTTTCCATCATCCCAAGCTGAAACTCTGTACCCATTAAACAATACTCCCTTCTAACTAGCCCCTGGTAATCACTGTTCTGCTTCTTTTTATATAAATTTGACTCATCTGTATACCTCATATAAATGGAATCATAAATGGTGTATTAATAATACATTTTCCTATCTTTTTTGGAGTGAAATATCAATATTTTATTAAATTGGTTTTCATATTTATAAACCTTGCTTAAAATACTTATTCTAATAATTTAGCAGTATTTGGGTTTTCTACATAAACAAGCATATCACATGTGAATAAAAGGCTTTTCCTACAGTAAACCTGCGCATTAAGTTTTAAATTCTAATTTATTTTTTATATTTTTATGTTGTTTGGTTCATTTTCAGATCTGTTGGTTGCCTCTTTTTAGACTTTTATTTCTTTCACCTATTAAGTATTATTTGATATCCAATTCTGATATAAACTATGGCAGTCTGATTCCACTGTCTGTTGCTGCTGCTACTTTGTACTGGTGCTTTGGTTTTTCTGTGTACGAACCGTCATTCCTTAGATGTTTATTTCTGCCAGATGCTTGGTAGCAGTGCTAATTTAGGACCACTTTAAACTAAATTCTTGACCTGAGAACTATTTGGAGTCATTTGGTAGTCTGAATTTGGGCTCTCCACTTATGAGACGGCCAGGCTGGATTTTGGTTACAACTTTTCTGGAGTTTTTTGTTGTTTCGAGCTGAGTGGGAGGGAGGAATTTCACTAGGACAAGTTTTGTAATCCCCTAGGGAGGATTTCTAGCTCACCCATACATTGAGGATATACAGTAAGTCCTCAATGTCATCAATAGGTCCTTGGAAGCTTCAACTTTAAGCAAAACCAGTTTTACCATAGGCTAATTGGTAATAAATACAAGAGTTGAGTTCCGATGGTATATTTCTGGTCACAAAAACATCACCAGACTTCTAAATAAAGACCCAAAACACTTCTAATATTAACATTAAAATAAATATGAGCTATATATACATTTAAGAAAGATTAATAAAAACAAGATAATGATTTGGCAACCTGCTTATTCCAGTTCATGGTGGTGGCTTGACTGGAGACTCTTCCAGCAGCTCAGGGCACAGGGCAGGACCCCACCCTGGACAGGACGCCCTTCCATCACAGGGCGCATCACACACACCCACTCTCACTCAGACTGGAACAACATGGACACCCCAGTTCACCTCATGTGCACATCTTTGGGACGTGGGAGGAAACTGGAGTCTCCCAGGAAAACCCACGCAGACATGGGGAGAACATGCCAACTCCACGCAGACAGTGGCCCCCTCCTGGAATTGGGCTTTTTTTTTTTTCCTTCATCAGCATTGTAACAAAACTGCATTATGCTGTATTAGGGTCTGCTTTATGCGGAATTACCTATTAGACACTCCACCTTTAGCACTCCTAGTCTTTGCTGCCTGTTCTTTGTCCTGGAATGCTGTGAAATTTTTTTTTTACCTGCTTTGGCAAATAAATGCCCTTCTGCTTTAGTGATTCCAGTTACCAGTTCCTCTTGCTAGCTCATCAAGACATATTTTTTAAATTGAGGTAACATTGGCTTATAACATAAAAATTTTAGGTGTGTAACATTATAATTCAGTATCTATATATACTATTGCGCTCTCACCGCCAAAAGTTTAGTTCCCATCTGTCACCATATATTTGACTCCCTTTACCCATTTCATCCTTCTTCCCACCCCCTTCCCCTCTGGTAAGCACCCATCTGTTGTCGTATCTCTGAGTCTGGGTTTTTTAACATTTCATCAAACACTTTAAGTTATTTTCATTAGGAGTGTAAATCAGGGTAACAAATTCATATTGTTGGAAATACCCATGTCATTTTACTATGTCATTTCTAGTCATTTTGGAAGAGAAATATTGGGTTAAATGAGTACCTTAAAAAATTTATAAAAGTGAAATGGAGAGTAGCCTTTTATAGCTGCTAATGATGTTTCTTTTTTTTTATAGGTGTCAGCTGTGATGCATGTTTAAAAGGAAATTTTCGAGGTCGCAGATACAAGTGTTTAATTTGCTACGATTACGATCTTTGTGCATCTTGTTATGAAAGTGGTGCAACAACAACAAGGCATACAACTGACCACCCAATGCAGTGCATATTAACAAGGGTAGATTTTGGTATGTATTTAATACAACTTTAGTAGAATATCATTTAGACTTTTATGTGTATGTGTATGAAGAAATAAAGACAAAATGTTCTAAAGCTATCCAGAATAGCATACATGAAGCTCCAAATTTATTAAAAATAACATGAATCTTACTTTTACAAATTCTAAGAAATTATTTCTCCTAATCATAGTTTACTTGTTTATGAAAGCCGTTCAGAAATATATGCAACTGACAAGATATGAAATGAAGAGTGCCTCAGTAAAAAAGGAATAAAGTTAAACTGACCTTGCTAACAGTACACAGGTATTCTTGCTCTAGTTATTAGAAAGCGTATTATTTTTACAGTTGATTGGAAGACATTGTCAATCCACAGGAAAGCTATAAATGTTTCATTGCTATAATTTCTTACATGGTCAGCACTTGTTATTATCTGTCTTTTGGGATGTGAAGTGGTACCTCATGTGGTTTTGATTTGCATTCCTCTAATGGCTAATGATGTGGACCATTTTTTCTTGTGCTTATTGGTCATTTGTATATCTACTTGGGAGAAGTGTCTGTTCAGATCCTTTGCCAATTTTAAATTGGGTAATGTCTTTTTATTACTGAGTTTTAATAGTTCATTGTATATTCTATATACAGCTTCCTTATCAGATGAGTGATTTACAGAATTTTTCTCCCATTCCATGGGTTGTCTTTTCACTTTCTTGATGGTGTGTTTTGAAGCACAAAAGTTTTAATTTTGATGTCGTCCAGTTTATCTGTTTTTTTCTTCTTATGTTGTGCTTTTGGTGTCATATCTAGGAAACTATTGCCTAATCCAAGATCACAAAGATTTAAAACTGTTTTCTTCTAAGAACTTTATAGTTTTAGCTTTTACATTTAGATCTTTGATCCAGTTTGAGTTAATTTTTGTATATGGAATGAGGTGGAGGTTTAGCTTTATTCTTTTGCATATGGATATCCAGTTGTCCTAGCATCATTTGTTGAAAAGAAAATTTGTGACCCAATGAATTGTCTTGGCGTTCTTGTTGAAAATCATTTGGCCAGGCAGGAGGGAAAAATAGGGTGGTGTTGGCCAAGGGTATAAAGTTTTGTTATGCAAGATGAGTAAGTTCTAATGTGCAGCATGGTGACCATCGTTAGCAATATCGTATTCTACATCAAAACACACATACACGCAGTGGTAACTACGAGTATGTAGGGGTGATGGATATGTTAATTAGCGTGATTGTGGTGATCTTTTCAGCATATACATATATTAAACCATCAGGTTATATACCATTAATATGTACAATTTTTATGTCAAAGATAATAACGCTGATCATAAATGTGTTTATTTCTAGACTCTCAAGCTATTCCATTGATTTATATGTCTATCTTTATGCCAGTAGCACACTGTCTGATAACTGTGGCTTTGTAATAAGCTTTGAAATCAAGACGTGTAAATCTTCCAACTTTGTTCTTTTTCAAGATTGTTTGGGTGTTCTAGATAATCTTTGAGTCTCTGTGTGAGTTTCAGGATCAGTTTGTCAAATTTCTTCAAAGAGGCTAACTGGGATTTTGATAGGGATTGTTTTGAATCTGTAGATCAGTTTGGAGAGTAATGATATTAAATCTGTCCGTCCATGGACATGGGGTATCTCCCCACTTATTTAGGTCATCTTTAATTTCTTTCAACAAAGTTTTATAGTTATCAGGGAATAAGTTTTATAGAAAAACAGTTTTTTATATATAGATCTTGTATCCTGTGATGTTGCTGAACTTGTTTATTACTTTTAATAGTTTTTTAGTGGATTCTTTGGGATTTCCTGTATACAAGGTCATGTCATCTACTAATAGAGATAGTTTTACTTCTTTTCATCTGGATGAGTCTCATTTGATTTTCTTGCCTAATTACTTTGGTTAGAGCTTCCAGTAAAATAGTGAATAGAAATGGCCAAGAGTGGAGTTCTTGTCTTGTTCCTGGTTTTACGGGAAAAGCATCCTGTCTTTCACCAGTATGATGTGTGTTAGCTGTGCCTTTTTTGTAGATGCCCTTTATCAGGTGAGGAAGTTTTATTTATCCCTACATACCCTAAATTCACTTCACAAGTCTTAGGCACATAATAAATAGTCAATATAAATGTAGTGGGAAAATATTTTTAAGATAGTCTTAAATCTCTTTAAAAATGAATGTGAACAAATCAATCATGTAGTGAACACTTCCGTCCATTTTCTCTTTTTTAGAAAAATGAGCATATCTTCTTAAATTAGGCATTTGTTTCATGTTAAATAATGAGATGGTTCTTTGTAATGAAGTGACATAATGTACTAAATGTACTTTAGATGACTTTGTGTGTGTTTGTACCACCAGTGGAGGGAAATAGGCTTACTCCTTGAGATGTACTAATGAGGCAAACAGATTATTCCCACAGATTCTCACTGATTGGTTGTTTAGTAACCAAGTTGGGCAAGTATGTTGTGGTAGTACTCCATTCAAGTTAGCGTTTACAAGAACTCAATGCTGGGGGCCCTTCGTACTGTAAAAATGATACATGTTCTACAGACAAAACTGCATCTGGGAGTTGGTGTATTGATCATGGTCATCTCTGCTCGTTCCCTCTGAACACTTGTGTTCTCATATATTGTACACCCTGCTGATTCTTTGTGTTGACATTGGCATTGCCACAGTATATACAGAGATAAAGAAAAAGTAAATGTCAATAAAATTAGAACCAGATGTGAAATGAAAGATGTTTCAATATTAAATGAAGGGATTAAAAAGCTGTTTGCTTTGTTTTTCTCTTAAGGCTGTAGTAGCTATATGGGAAAGGAATTTGGAAGGTATCATGGAGTCCTTGGGAGAATAAGGATGTTGCAAATGTAGACAGGGCAGCTGAGCACTTCTCAAAAACGTGAGGTTGTTGGTGGAGATTTCAGACAAGCTTTTTAAAAAAATCTATTTTGTACCATATGATTACATTTTTTATATATTAAAAAAACTAATAACAGTTATTTCTCAGTGTAATTCCACTTTATTTTTCAGATTTGTACTATGGTGGGGAAGCTTTCTCTGTAGAGCAGCCACAGTCTTTTACTTGTCCCTATTGTGGAAAAATGGGCTATACGGAGACATCTCTTCAAGAACATGTTACTTCTGAACACGCAGAAACATCAACAGAAGTGGTAAGTGAAGCAGTCTTGTGTCTAAAATGATAGGGTAGAGTACATTATTTCTAATATAAATAAAGCAAGGTCACTGTCTTGTACCTTCAGCTATGTGTAGTGATACTATTTGCAATAATTGTTAAAATTATCTTTCACCAGCAAATCTTACACATCCTAGGAGGCTACATGTGCACAAGACAGTGCCCTTCATTTGTTCGCACTAGCCATTCTTGCCCTGTTGCTAAAAGCAAAGTGTGGAATCTTGACCAAATTTTATTTTGAATAATCTTATGGAGAAAAATAATGGCATAAAAGTACTTAAGAATCTTTTTCTGATGATGCAGAATAATCAGTTTTAGCTGATAATGTATTTACTATTTACACAGTTGTTTGTCAATTAAAAGGAACCATAGAACACAGAACAGAAATTATCATTATTGTGATATTTTGTGTATAAACAAGTGCATTTGCTCTAACTTCCCAGCACGTATATTTCCTTATTAAGAGCAATAATAGTGGAGTGCACCACAATTTCTATAACTCTTCTAAATCTAATCTTGTACACTTTTTTAAATATTATAATTACCTATTTTATCCTTATAATCAGATAGTTAGGAAAGGTAAGCCTTGGAGAGCCAAATATACATTTAAAGAAAAAAACTAGGCTTTGATTATTACTGCTTGCATTCTTCTTTATCAAAGAATGCAGTTGTATACTGTCTGTTTTTCTGTGAACTAACAACAGTATTTTATTTAATGATGGAAAAATACATAGGATTTGAAAAATACAGTTGCTATAGGCAACCATATTGCTACTACTCAACTGCATTTACCTAGAGAGACTAGATTGTCAGTATTTGGTACTTTTACCATTTGTTCTTCTCGTTACTTTTGACTCAAAACACTTTCAATTTTGTAAATCACTTTTTTCTATCTTTAGTATTTTTGTATATTTTTAAATAATAGTTATTTTGAGCATATTTACTAATTTAAAATCAGATAGTAGTACTTTTGACTATAAGAGTGATACAGCCATTAATATTCCAGCAGATTTTTGAGTTGATAGCAGGGAAAGAAATGATAGGAGACACTTGGGATATTTCAGATTTATTCTGGCATAGTCTGTGTCTATGAGTCATGACATATGTTTAAAATTTTCAGTGACAGTTGACATTGAATATTATATTAGTTTCATGTATACAGCATAATGTTAGATGTTTATATAACTTATGAAGTGTGTGTCATGATGTTTTTAAAGATACTTCTATAAAATACCAATTTCTTAAGATGATACAAAAACCAAGTGGGGAATCACTTAGATTATTATGAAAATGAGGTAATAATAGCTTTTTCAGGAATGTGTCTATGCCTCCTATTGAGAGTGTGTTATTATCCCCAGGTAGGGTTGTTTTTGCACTGTACTTTCCTCTGGGTTGAATTAAAATCCTGTAGAGGAAGGCAAACAGGTAGTTTTTAGAATTGGAAGAACACTTAATAGGAAAGGAAGTGCTAGGTAAGATAGCAGCAGGTGTTAGAGGCATTCATTTTGAATTCTTTTTTTCTTTGCCTACTGGTTTGGTTTCTTCTTTGTCCTATGAAATACTGGTTTGTCTAGTTCACTGTCCAGAGAGCTAATTTCAGGTCAGTGCATAGAAATGTTTTGCAGGGCCTGCAGGAAGATTTGTAAGGACGGGGGTATAAATTAAAGATGGGAGCTCTCTGGCAATTGTTGGCAAATTAGAAGGTAGTTCAGGAGTTCTTTAAGCACTCTTCAGCCTTCTCTTCTCCTACCACCCCTTCTTTTTCCGCTGCGCCCCTCATGTTAAAAAAACTGGTTAAGAAAATTGTTTGAAGATGCTAATCTCAGTATTCAGAGCTGAGGTCATTTTTTTCTACCATACTCAGCCTCACCAAAGTCAGCCTCACTTGACAAACTGGTTGTACCCTAGAGGAGAGGAGCACACAAATAGCCTCTGTCGTCACCAGACTCTAATTTTCAAAAACCTTATAAATAATGTCAACCCACTCACTTGGTAGAGTTCATCTCTGGTTCTTCACTAAAATTGTTGCTGGCTTGGGGCACCACCTCCATGCCCCTGTTCCCCTCCAGGGTTCAGTTCTTGTTGACAACATGAAGCAATGAGAGGTTCCAGTTTCCTTTAAGTCTACAAATAAAATATCTAGCTTACCCCAGAGAATATAGAAAAAGTAGAGCTTATATATAACGGGGGTTTTCTTCTAGGTAAGCATGGATGCTCACATCTAGAGTGAATTGTGTACAGGATAAAGCTCTTGACTCCTTTGGAGTTATTTTATATTGTGACTAAATTATCTTATTTCAAGTTTTGTGAATTTCTAGGACATGAGCGTACACAAATTTTAAATTTGTGTCCAAGAAACATGTTTAAAATCAAAACTTAATTATTTTGGTCTTTTAAATCATGTTTTAAAATGTAAGGAAAATGAAAACTATTGTATATAACAAAAACTCCGTAATGTTCTAAATGCTGCTTTGTAGAAGCAGGTGACAGTTCCAACCTAAATAGTAAAGTGAGAATGGAACTGAGGAGAAAAATATGAAATTAACTCATACTTAATTATAAGTTAATTTCAGTATTCCATTGCAACACTGAAAATTAGATTACAATCAAGTTGAACAATGTGTTCCTTCAACTCTTGTACGGATCTCTATCTATTTTGGCAAAATGGATGGCTAAGGTGCAAGTAGCTATAGCTCAGATGGTTCTGGTACACCCAAAAGGAGTTTATGGACCATGTAGGATAGATTTTCCACTGTTGCTTTTTGTATATCTTCAAAGCAAAACTCCAGCATTCAGTCTTATATTTATTATTCCTGTAGATTTTATAAGATAAATTACTTTTTGTTGGGCAAGAGATCCAAAAACCTGAAGTTATCAGTTAGCCTTAGCAGTTGTTAGCTCAGTAGAATGTCAACTTTTTTTTAAGTATAAGGATTCAAATGTAATGTGTGTAAAAAAGTTTCTTTGTCTCTTGGCTTTCAGTTTTAATGGCTCTTTTTGAGTCATCACTGTTTTCTAAAAGAAACTGTTAAAAGCACCCCACTATATCGCAAGTGATGAGAAAATCTGCCTTATTTTTGGACAAGCGTGAGACATTTTTAGATCTAAGTTTAAGAAAGAAGAGACTTGAATTGTACCCCCTGTTTGAATAAATAATGACAAATATACACTGATTTTTTTAAAAGGAAGAAAATTCATATGAACTTTAGTGGTGACAGATACATCTTTGCTCAGTTTTTGATAATGTCACTATGCTCATTTCCTGATAATTTTTATGCCCCAGGATATTAAGATAACACTAACTTGGTACTCAGTTAATACTTAATGAATTAGTTAATCCATACTGACAAAATTATACAATATAACAAATTTAACCAGTCAGAACTTTAACTTTCACCAACTTACCTGGATTTCATAGCATAGGTCATTTAACTGGAAATCGGGATACAGTTATAAAGACTAGCATTAGAGAAACTGCGCTTATTGCAGTTCTAGAAGGTACCCCTAATTTAAAACAACACTCACAAGGCTTTAGTTACATGTTTTCATTTAAATTTGTATAGGCTACATATATATACATATACATATATATATATATATATGTATATGTATATATATGTATTCCTTTTTTTATAAAAGGAAGGACCCCACATGGGCCACTGTGAGCTGCGCCCTCCACAACTAGATTGAAATAACTACTTGACTTAGAGCTGATGGGTCCTCCAAAAACACACTTAAAAACAAATTAAAAAGTTAAAAAACAAAAAAGGAAGGACCGCCCCCGCACCCCCCTAACTTCAAAAAGGGGCTATTTTTGTAAATACCTTTTGGACACCTAATTTGGAACTGAGAGCATAGTGAGCATGTAAGTTGGCAGAACAAATCATGTGGTGAACTTTCATTTCAGAGCCAGCGTAGGGACACCTCCCTAACCTTTTACTAGAAAGTTAGTATAGTATTAACACAGGAAAATTATTTGATTTGAAATTGTTTTTATCTTTCTTGTGCTTATGATTGGATAAAAAAGCAAATTCACATAAGGATCAAGAAATAAAGCTGAGCTTTTCTGAAGACAGTAGAGCTGTGGCAGTGGGTGGGTTCTTCATTACATCTTGTTTTGCCTCAGAACCTATTAACTCCTCAGATCCAAGGGCATCCCTTTTCATTTGTTCAATCATGATTAATTTCATAACTTGACTCACAGCTGTAATAGAGGAAAGGAACAGGAATGGGAAAGGGGGAAGGAATTTTCAAGTGATGACGGGACAAAAAGCAAGAAACACAGGATAAAAATATGGGGGCTGTAGTAGGGCTTATATGTGAGAAAAACTGTGGGTGTCTGAGCAGAAATTAACTGAGTTGTTGGCTATAAAAAGGAAAAGGGGAACACATTTACTTTACCATATGTCTTTGCCCCCAGAAAGGATAATGTTAGAGGGGAAGGCTGTTCTAGATCATTCCTGGGTCAGTTATTAAGAACAGGTTGGAAAGGCAAACATTCACTGGCCTTTTGCAAGACAAATATTCATAAATTCTGAATGTATCTCTCCAAGTGTTAACCAAGAACATTACATTCAATATGTAAAGTGTGAAGAAGTCTTGATTTATGAAGTCATCAAATTCTTGGAGTAAGACACATGGCCGTCAACATAATAAATTTAAAACATGACTCTTACCCACACTCTTTATGGCCTAAAGACCAAACTAGCTCATGTGAACACAATTGGAAAATAATGCAGGAAGGAGTCAGAAGGGCTTTGTGCCTAGGTAAGTCTTGAAAAATGGGTGTGATTTCAAAAATTTGACAGAATGGGAAAGGAATGGCATTAATCTGAGAGAACAGGCAATATGAACCAAGTTGTGATGTTAGAAAGAACATAGTAGGTGGAGAGGATGGTAAGGCATTGATTGTTGTGGGAAGTAAAATTTAGTCTGCCAAGTAAGGCCAGATAATAGAGAGCCTTTAAAACCAGAATATTTGTCCACTAGGTTTGGTGGACAGTGAAGAGACATTTTGGCACCTGTACAGAGGGATGACATGACTTTCTCCACCATCATGCCACCTAGACTATTGTTTGGGAAAGGAAGGGTGGTAGGGTTTGAGTGACTCTGGAGTTCTTTTGAAACAGGATGAACCTAATTGTAATGATGATGTGCATGGGCATGGATCAAAAAAGGGTAGAAATTACAAAGAAGCCGTGCTGCTTGTTAGAAGATCATGGTTGCTAGAGCAGTGATGCATCAAACATTTGGTGTCACCAGAAAGTAACAATAAAAGATGATGCAGGGAAATCACAACTTTTGAACAGATATTCTCAAAAGGAAAATGTTTCTTATGCATCTAAAACTAGTTAGATAAAAGAAATAAATGAGTTTATAAGTTTGTGATCCAGAAACCTAGTCAAGAAATGCCAATTGCCAAGGCAGTTATTTCACTTAGGGTGTTTGCTGTTAAGAAGAAACTTGGTGTCCCAGAGTTCAAAGGCAGTTTCAGGTGGTCTGAGAAGATGGTGCATCAAAGTGGGTCAGCCTTGTTTTAAAAAACCAACCTAGCTCCTTGGCATTTACTGAATTGAATGGTTTTGGTGAAAGACCAATCTCTGTATGATGCTGCAGACTAGATTCAATTATAGCCAGGTTACATGCTGGATCAGATGAGCAATTTTTTAAAATGCGATTTTTCTGTAGCAGTGAACAAAATGGGCAAGAAACTTCTGATGAAGCTTATCCAAAGATAGGTAGGTAGGTAGGTAGGTAGGTAGGTAGATAAAGAAAATGATCTCATCACATGGAACTTAACTCTTCTGCTGTTGTTTTTAAATCTACGTAGTACCCCGAGAGAATGCCTTCTGGTACGGATGTATGAGTGCAAGAAAGGCTGGAGGAAATCCAAACTTGCTTTAGACTGGTTGATAATTGTATGAGGAAGAATGTGTGGCACTCTTGTTTAAAAACAAAACCAAGCATGCTGACTTCAGGTTATTTTTTTATGAACATAATCTGTCACAGGGGAAAAGTTTTATAAATTCGGTAGTGACTTGGCATTTATATGGGGAATAAGGACTTTAGAAGGTATGTTCTAGACATTAGTAACCACCTGTGTTCCGAATCTGCACTGAGCGGTTATTTGCTGGCAATCATGCACTGGGACCACGTGGGAAAATGGAATCTCCCTATGTTCTTAGCAAGGGAGCTCACGTCAGTACACTGGTAAAGGCTTCCGAAAGGGCTGCAGATAAAAGGCAGGACTGATGGTGACACTCAGCGGCGAGATAAAGCAGAAGGGAAAGACTGGAGCGATAGCACAGACCAGCACAGGAAGGATGGGGGCTGTGGGGAGTAAGTGACGACATTTGTGAATAAGGATGGGGGTGCTAAGTACGTAATAACAACATGTGGTTAAATAACAACAGGGGAAATACTTGTTATTTTTCACTACCATTGTATATATAAGCTGTATTTGCCAAATTGATTCAGTTACAAGATAGTCTGGGTCCCTTGTCAAAAATGCAGAATCTCGAAACTCCTAGAATCACTTTCCAGACGGGCCTGGGGAACCATATTTTTAAAAAGTGCTGTAGACGGTTTCTATTCTTAGTCAGATCCAGGAAACACTGACTTAAACAAAGCCAATTCAGTAAGGCTTCATGTTGACAAGTTATCATAATTTTAAGTTAATGTGTCGTGTGGAATTTTCTTGTTTGGGTAACATATTACTATGTCATGTGGCAGTAGAAGTATGATAAATATTAATGTTTACAAACTGCCATAATTTTAGGGTCAGTGGCTTCTCCTTTGTGTGGAATTTGCCTGTCCTGTAAAAGGCATTAGGTACCATCATGTGGACGCAACGACACTCAAAACTAAGCAGTATTTGTGCCCCTGAATGCCAGCGTGGCCCCCATTGGTCCCCACTCCCATCCCCACTTCTCTTTTTCTCCTGCCCCACTTTGCTCTCAGTTATCCTTTTTCTTCTCAGAACGTACAACCTTAAGTTACCAAAGTTCTCATGCTAAAACATGAATTAGCTTGCTAAGTATATGGTGTGAAACTTAAAAGGTGACCAGCATGTGGTCCCATCAGCAGTGGAGCCTAGTTTGCCCTTCCACGTCCTCCTCTGCGTTCCCGTCATGTGGCCCAGGCTATGGCACTGGCTCTAAACTAGTCTCTCGATTTTTCTGTGCCGGTTGCCAAACCAGGTGATCCTCCTACTGCAGGAATTCCTTATCTTGATCATTAATTCTTCATCTTTAGTAATTATAGAAGATTGAGTATTTGCTTTTGTATTTTTTCTGCTGAATGAAGCAGTTCTGAATACCTTCATCCTGCCATCTTAGCACATTTACTACAATGAAATCTAAAAGACTTTGAGTTACAGAACTGAAATTAATATACAGTGTTAAAGGATCTTGATTATCTTTCTATTTTACATCCTCATCTCAAAGGTGCTTTTCTAATTTGTAGGATATTATCAATCTTATTAGAACATTCTTAGTACATTTGGTATGTGTACTTGCCCATTTTGTCTTCCGGAATTCCAGGAATGCATATTCTCGAGAAGGCTTTTCTCATCTAAGAACATTTACACGAGTCTTCAAAGTACTGAAACTTCTACAGCTATCGTTGTGCATAGATTTTATCCAAAGACCAATCTACAAAGAAACATCTTAAAAGGAACATGCCTTTTCCTTTTGGTGGTTATTTTCTCTTTGGATAAAAAAATCTTACACATGTAATCTTATGATATTATAATAATACTGTTCATAGTCCAACATCTGTTAATTGTTGCAAAATGCAGTCTCAAAAATTTCTAAGCTAGATTGTTTATTTTTAAACAACTGGATGATGTTTCTGCTTCTCTAAACCTTGTTGGTCTTTTTGTTTTAAGCAAGTCTGGTCATGGTTTTCAAATAAGAAACAAATCACACAGTCCTGCATTTCTCAAAGAATTTATAATCTAGCTAGGAAAGACAGAAAAAAATGAAAAGTAAGGTAAGTGTACCAGACACCTACCAGTTACTGTCACAGCACAGGAATGGTACAAACAGTAAAACCTAACTTTTTAGTAAAGAGAGAATTGATAATCTGTAAACTTGTGAGCAGATACATTTGCTCAGAGAAAAAATGTCCGACCACCTTTTTGGCATCTTCTAAGAAAGACACATGTCTGTCTACTTCTTTCTCTCATTTACCTCACAGGCACATCTTTTGCACACTCAATGTGTGCAAAAATGTAAGCAAATAATGTTTAAGAAAACATGAGCATTTTAGGTTTTTGTGAGTATGTTTCTCAGAGTCCTGAGACAGATAGTCAGGACAGCTAGTTGTTTGGGCATAAGAAGAACTGAGATTACAGCAGAGTCAAATTATCAGGGGCTTCTGCTTTCTAGTCATGAGAAGATGGGATTTGTCATTACTTAAGCTCCAGAAATCAGAGAGGTTTGTTTTTCCCTTTGTATCCAAGTATTGTCCTTCCAAATGTCCCCCTTCCCTGGCGCCTCGTCTCCAGTGCCACTCTTGCCTCCCTCACTGCTTGCTGTCAGAAGTTATACGGTCAGCCAATTGCCTGGACTTTCCTCCACGTGAGAGAATTTAAGCACATGACATATGAGCTGGCAAGATGAATGACATATCCTGTCCTCACCACCTTATCCCTAGAGAGGCACAAGCCTAAAACTTCAACTGTGCATTTCCCTGGGACTCTTCAGTCATGCTCCTTTGCATCAGACCTGTCTTCTTGGCTCTGGTCTATAAGATTGAAGTTCTCATACTTCAAGGCTTGGCTGCTACTCCTAGATCGTCCTCTGCCCATCTGGGCTTCTGAAGAGTCAGGGCCTTTCTTCTGACAGTTCCTCATTCTTTCTGTCCTTCCCCTTTGCTGCCTCCTCTTTCACCACTTCTGATGAAAATACTGCTTCAGAAACCACATTGCCAACCTATTAAGCCTCCTCTGCCTGCCTATACACCGTTTTATTTCTGTTTTCTCCTTCTATCCCTTGCCTTGATCAGAAGCCTTTGTCCCATCCCCCCCACCCCCCCGAAGTCCCATTAATGAAGTTATAGAGCACATTTGCATATAATCACTGTCTGTCATACCGTATCACATTTAAAGTATATAAGTTTGTACAGTTGCATTTTAATAAGACCCCTGCTGTCTTATTTGGGATTGGTCCTCAAGTCTAGCTTACTTTGGGGCAGCTTATGTCTCAGTCTTTACCATTCAAGACTGGACTTAGTCAGATATGATGTGCACATTTAAAAATTTTTATGGAAGCTGTTTTGCTAGACTATTAAATGAATCAGCCAGGCTGTTCGAGGGCTTTACCAGAGCTCAAGTTTGACTGTCTGTCTAGGACTATTTTGTGTCTGAACCTGAGAAGAATGTCTATTTTCATTGTAACAGCATCAGTGTGCTGTAGTTCTTGTTCAGGCCTCCACTCCTTTTCACTGGTTCAGGATCTACTGTGTTTTTTCCTGGTTAAAACTTGGTAATAGTAAAATTTATAGTAAAATATTCATCCATAAGAATGTCTGATCAGTGTTCAGCTGTAAATCTACTTGATTTATTTTCATTTCAGATTTGTCCAATATGTGCAGCATTACCTGGAGGAGATCCTAATCATGTCACGGATGACTTTGCAGCTCATCTTACACTTGAACACAGAGCCCCTAGAGATTTAATATCCTTTTAAGAAGCAACAAGGGAAAGAGTTGTTTGTAATGTTTGTCATTTTGATTATTTTTAAGGACAGTATCCCCAAAGAGAAAAACTAACCTCCAATTTATTTTAATTTGATGTTTTCCTAAAAGTGACTCAGTGTTGCGATGCAGTTTCTTAATTCTCTTTATATGCTGTGACTTTTCTATGAATCATGTTCATTAAGTGAAAGTTGACTTGCTCTTCATCATTAGCTCATTACAATCAGAATTTTTCAAGACAGTTTGACCAGGTTGTAAGTTTTCAGGAGGGTGTTTTCATACAAAAGAGGAAAATGCTAATACAAATTAAAATCTAATGAATTAACTATCAGGCGGGTTTATTTGCTTCCCCTCCCTGTTCTCTGTTACCTTTCCCTATTATAGGGAAGGTAGGCAGATGTGTGTTGGGGGCTCCTTTTCATCTTGGAGTTCCTGCCCTGTCTCGGAGTAGGATAGCATAAGGTCAGGTCTAGCTCTCAGTTCCTTTTCCACTTTCCTTTCCGCTTCCCCTTTCCAGCCGAGCTTCTCTCACCACCGTTCCTGGCGGTCTTCCCTGTAATCTGCCAAGAGTTTACTGGACCACCAGAGTAATTAATTTTGTAGATTTCGTGCTTCTGGTTTCAGGTTATGAATTATTTTTTCTAAAATTATCTCCTATTTGGGTTCCGTTCTCATGTAAAAGTTTCAGTGTTCATTGCAGTTTGAAGCAATTCAGGAGTTAATTACAAACCTTTCTCTCTGCCAGACTTGATTCTCATTCTTTTGATTGCCTCCTGGCAGTCGTAATTCAACCTTAGACCTTCTGGGGGAGAAACTGGTCTGGTGGTTTTCTTGTCTTACAGCTCCCATCCCTTGCTCATAGTTCCTAATTTTCTAATTGGGAATAATGGCCCTTTAGAGTTAGGGGAAGGTAAGTGGAAACTAATGAAAAGTAAAGATGTGGACACAGCCTGAGAAATTAGAATGTCAGCCTGACCTGAGCCAGTCTCGGGGCTGGTATTCAATGGCAGAGGAAACCACTCTTTCTCTAAGCGCAGGGACACTGAAATCAAAAGGAAGAAAGCTGTGATTTTTTATTTATTTTTTTTTTAAGAGAATAAGAAAACCCAAATGGGCCCAAAATACTTAAGCCTTTGTTTGAGTCACTTTGCATTTTGTATAAAGAATCCTATACAGTACCCATGCTTGATCCATGCCTCTTCACTCCATTTCCATGGAGAAGCTAAGCAAGTAATTTAAAACCAAGCTGTTATCCTGAACTTTTTCAGCAAGTTCAAGCGCCTCTAGTGAAGTTGGTATCCCTTCAGTAGAAATGTCCCACATCATCGACATCTATTTTTGTGAACAATTGTTTTAAGAGTCTTTGGTTGCCAAGAGAAAATTAAATTATGTAAAACATGCGTAATAGAGGCATATGTTATATTTTAGATTCCAGATGAGTATTCCCATGAAGTTCTAGAAAACAAAATGTTGGCATAGCCGTTATCCTGGGGGCATACTCATCTTTCAGGTACTTCAGGTACTATGTGATAACTTTATTTGTTTGACGTGAGGGCGTGGCTTCTCTCTCAGCCTCTTAACAGAAACCCCCCCACACACATACTTTTTTTTTTTTTAGCAGCAGCAGCAGCATAAGAAAAAGGACTTAAAGACAGTTTAAAACTAGTAACCAAAAGGACTCTTACTCCTGACTTTAAATTATTCATACTGTTCCTTTCTCATTACAGACGATAATTGAGATTTGGTTAGCTTATGTTAGCATACTCTCCCCAGATATAAAAACTGATTCTTATTCATTGTTGTCACTTTGATAATGAACATATATGAAATTCAATACTGAGATCACGGTAAGGCAATGTGTGACCTTGGGTGTCTCGCAGGGCCATGCCTTTCACCTCATCTGACAGTGTTATTCTGGTCATTGTATTGGAGCCTAGGAAGAAGTTTCTTCCTACCTGGTGAAACTTTTCCCTTTGAAAACACACACACACACACACACACACACACACACAGCTTTATCTTTGAGTCTTTTCTTAGAGTTAATAGCCCTTATAGAAATAGTGGTGACATTTGCATTCTAAATTAAAAGTGCTATTTTAAAATTCTTAACAAACCTGCATGTCTAACTAGCAAGGGCTCAAGAGATATTTTTTTTTTCTGTAAAATACTTGGGTCCTTTTCTTAACTTTGGAGTTACGATGAATCGAGTGGTGTTCGACATGTACGTAGAATGTTTCACCCTGGCCGGGGATTAGGAGGTCCTCGTGCTCGTAGATCAAACATGCACTTTACTAGCAGTTCTACTGGTGGACTTTCTTCTTCTCAGAGTTCATATTCTCCAAGCAATAGGGAAGCCATGGATCCTATAGCCGGTAAGTTGTACACTAATAAAGGAAATGGCTGGGGAGGGGACTCCCTTTAAAATTTTTCGGTGGGATTCTGAACGTTCTTATCCTATATTCCTTCACAAAATTCCCCCAAATTTTATAAGTATAAAGTATTTTTAAACTAGACAACATAATGTACTTCTTATTATTCTTGCATTTCTTTAAGTAATTAGAGGCATAAGATAATAAGAAATGACTTTACTTTCTGTTTGTGGCCTGCATTGAAACTCAAGAAAATCATAAAAGATTTCAGTTGAAATACCATATTTTGCTCTGTATAATGTTCTCCTGTATATAATGCGCACCCACGTTTTGGCCCAAACTTTCAGGGCAAAAAAATCTTTCGTTTTAATTTTTATTTCAAATTTTTGTTTACTTTTAGGTACTTGTTTTTTGTATTATAAAGGAATTTTAGCTTTTTTAAAAAAATATATTATGGTACAAGAAATTTTATGTACTGGTAACAAATTTACAGTATTGACATATCAGAGAAGGTCAAGAACTCTAGGTTGTTGCAAGTTCGTTTTAAGTTCAACAAAGCCGATTATCATATTCCTGGGTGTTGTTTTGTATTCAGATATAGTTATTGATTTCTAGAGTTACACTTTTATATCATAAGCATAAACAAAAGAATTAAAAACATTTATATAGATACGGAATTAGTACCAGCTGTGATAATGCACATTCTTATTTTTCCCTCACAAATTTGGGCAAAAAGGTGAGCATTATACACGGCAAAATATGGTACCTCCAAAATTCTATGGTTCATCCTCCACAAATACACAGATAAGAAAACTAATTGACAAGACTAAAAAACTAAGCTCTTCTCATATAAGAAAATAAAATAGGAATTTCTCTGTTCTTGCCTTGATTTGAGAGCTATATTGTTATGGAACATACTGAAAATTACATATTTTAGTAGCTTGGGAAAATCTTGCTAAAAACAACATTGTAGTTTGTAGCAAGGCACATTGTTTAATGCACGGCCACCCTGGGAAGCCGGCCTCAGAACCCAGGGCTGGGAGTCAAAATAAAATGTTGAAAATCACTGTCACTGTAGACTTTGGGTGGTGAGCACACAATAGAGTATACGGATACTGAGTTAAAATGTTATACACCTGAAATTTATATAATGTTATAAACCAGTGTTACCTCAATACATTTATTTAAAAAAAAAAATTCTCTGTAGCCTGGGACTCTGAAAGACACACCAAGCACAGACAGGCCACCCATGAGCCTCTGGGAAGCCTGCACAAGGTCTGACTGCACGTGGTGGCACGTGTACCTGGAAGCTGTGGTGCGCCTTGCAGAGCGTCCTGAAACACTGAGAAGTGTAAACCTGTGATAGAAACTAAGAACAGTTTTACTCATAACATGTTCTCAAAGGTGTGAGATACACAGTGTAAAATATTCATTCCAAATGTGCTTTGGGCATTTGGATATGCAGTAAGTCCAATAAACTGAATTTTGGGGATTAAAAAAAATATTTCTTCATCCAAAGGGAATACAGTATTTACTTGCTATCTTTGGTAGCAGGTTCTAAAACTAAAAGTTAAATTTCTGGGAGCAAAACTCAAAATTGAGAAATTCTCTCCATTCAATTATTTTCTGTGAGTGAAAATTAGTTTTAGTGATGTACTATATGGAAGAATGGTGTAAGAAGCCCTGAGATAAAACAGCAGTGAACAAGAAAAACACAGCCGTACTCTGTTGATGAGCTTTAATGATGAAGAGTATATGCTAGCCGTGGAATGTCTACAAGGCAGTTGTCAATTCCATGTAAGAAGCTAGATGGACCCTCCACGCGGGAGAAGGCAATGACTGTACTTTTCTTAGATGAAAACGCAGGGACGGGTCCACATCATTCGTGATTAGAACAACCTTATTGAAACAGGAGAGTCTGGATCATAACAGACCACTAAATAGGCTGTACAGTCAGGAGCCAGTCAGCTTTACTGAGCGTCACCAGTGGTACTCATGGCAAGTGGTACCCTGGGAGTCGCAAACGACTACCAGAAATTATCAGAGAGAGAAGGCAGAGGCGAGTGTGTAAGGGTCACAGTTGAAAATGATCCAGGTCTCTTGATCCTTGCTTTCTGGGGCTCTTGTTTAGAGGGTTTGTATTCTGATTGGACTAGTAGATGAACCACTTGAATCTACTAAACTAGTAAGAGAAAGTATAACTAAATTAGTCCATTAAGCAAGTAACTTAATCTGTTATGTTTTGCTTAAAACAAAAATAATTGGGGATGGTTAGAGCGTGGTGCTGGTAGCACCAAGGTTGCTGGTTCGATCCCCACATGGGCCACTGTGAGCTGCGCCCTCCTTAAAAAACAACAAAAACACCCCAAAAATAATTGTATGTGGGTTAATATTCATATGTGCATCCCACACACCACGCTGCCTCCAGGAGGCATGCTAAAATATATTGAGCTCCAAGCTGAAACTTTGTTGCCATGGGTGCCTGCCTTTCGGCCATCGTTTTTAATGTTCCTCAAGTAAAAGTGATATGTCCTTTTGTTTCCGTAGTGTAGGTGCAGACATTAACCGTCTTTCTTTCCGTTGGCAGAGCTTTTATCTCAGTTGTCAGGAGTGAGGCGCTCTGCAGGAGGACAGCTTAACTCTTCAGGCCCCTCCGCCTCCCAGTTACAGCAACTGCAGATGCAGCTGCAGCTGGAGCGGCAGCACGCGCAGGCAGCGCGGCAGCAACTGGAGACCGCGCGCAGTGCCAGCCGGCGCGCTAACACGAGCAGCGTCACCACCACAGTCACGCAGTCCACGGCCGCAACCAGCACAGCCAACCCAGAAAGCAGTCAGCACACTATCCAGAATTCCCAGTTTCTTTTAACAAGGTAGCTCATTATTAACCTGACTCTGAGAAGCAATGTTTTATTAGCACTGTGCAGTCTGAAATGATCTTTTTTGTGCTTACATATGTTCTTAAACACTCTTCCTTTGATCAAACCATTAAAATCCACAGACCTCTAATCAAAAGTACATATTCAGTATTTCCCCAAGAAAACGAAAAGTAATTCTTATTTTAGACAAAGTAGGAGTCTGATGGTCTTGTTCTAACAGTATGTCATCATCTCATGAATTTCTTTTCCCAGATTACCCATAAAACTTAAACACCATATAATGACATATAGGACATATTAGGTACATTTATTATCATAATTAGCATTGCTTTCTTTTTATTGACAATTTCAGTCTGCTCTGAAATATTAGAAGGTACGAGCGAGGATTTCATAACAGTGGTGGTTTTCTCCTGAGAATTTCTGAAGAAGTGGTATTTAAATTCTTATGGTTGGCACACAAAAGCAGCTACTAAAAAAAAATGCTTTACCGTGGTGTAAAAAATACTCATTACACACAGTAAATGGCCAACAGCAGGTCTGGAACTTGCCAAATCTAGGTACCTACCTCAAAAAGGAGATCTACTGATGTGTATATCTGCTGACAGTTCACTGACCTGTGGGTGGAATGAAGGTCTTGCAAGTACCTTTTAGAAAAGATAACCTTCCTACCCTTGCCCCATTGTTTACTTGTTTATTTTATTTTTTTAGCTCCATACTCACTGGGCTTGAAAGGGGATTTTTCTCTGTGTAGTTAGTCTACACTGGACACCCAGCTCACAGGGCATGGCATGGGTAGCCTCTGAATGCTTTCCTTGCACTCTGGGTGTACTTTCTTGAAGGCCCCCTTTGTCCTCAGATATCGTGCATTGCATAGTAGCTTGCAATTTGCAGACCACTTTCCACATCTTTCATTGTACCATTTGTTCCTGACTTGTATAATTTCCCCAAAATATATTCCCTGGAACTTCTCAGAACTTCAAATATATTAACATGTATGGTGAATCTTTAAGACGAGGAGAGTGGCTACAGTGTTTCCAAGGGGAAATCCTGGTCTCTGCACAGCTGTTTGGTGATAGGTGTGGGGCGCAAGCCTTATCATCCGTCTCTTTGGCCAGAGGCAGTTCCTGTTCCTGTTGCCCTGTAACTGATGGAGGACAGTTTCTTTGGGATCCAAAATGGTTGACCTCCAGTTTTGGTGATAGAACCAGCTAGTTTTGCTAACCCCATTTTGACGATCCTTACAAGCTTTGCAATTATTTCTAGATTCCAAATGACGTTTGGCCTATCAGGAAACCTAGCCCTAGTACCAGATTTTATCTGCCCCCTCGAGAATGAAACATTTTGTCAGTTATTTCCTAAAAATCAAAGTAGTAATATTGGAATTAATGCTCTCCAAAGGGTTGGAACCTCAGCGTATGTTTCTAGTTAGCCTGCTTACTATATAGATAAACTTCTATACGTCCTTTATTTTTCTATAATGGCTTTGACTTTAGATTTTATTTTCTTTACCAAAGGCCTTTTCCAAAGCTAAGATGTGTACTGTATTTCAGTTCTTCGCACTTTTATAGTTTTTGATTGAGAATGTGTGGCCTATTGCTAAGTCTCGTTTTCCACTAGATACTTTCTTACGATATTCTTAATTTGGTTTTAACCATAAATGTCATCAGTCATTTCCTTTCAATATGGATTTAATTTTGTATGTAATTACCTTCCAGATCCTTTTGCTTTCTTTAAATTCTGAAATTCAGATCTTTTAATTTGTTTTCTGAGCCATAGATCTAATCATTCAGTGGTTTGGAACTTGACAGCCATGAGATTTTGAGCAAGTTACTTAACCTCAGTTTCCTTTTCCTGTAAGATGTTGATAATAATAGGACTTAAT